>NW_025533477.1:1345000-1370000 GCF_020615455.1 Coregonus clupeaformis
CAGAAAATAATATCAGTTAGTCCTTACCATCCTACAGAAAACAATATCAGTTAGTCCTTACCATCCTACAGAAAACAATATCAGTTAGTCCTTACCATCTTACAGAAAATAATATCAGTTAGTCCTTACCATCCTACAGAAAACAATATCAGTTAGTCCTTACCATCCTACAGAAAACAATATCAGTTAGTCCTTACCATCCTACAGAATATAAAATCAGTTTGTACCATCCTACAGAAAATTAATATCAGTTAGTCCTTACCATCCTACAGAACGGAAAATACAGCAATGTAACACACATATCCTTTTTAAGCAATAAGGCCCGAGGGTGTTTGGTAAATGGCCAATATACCACGGCTAAGGTCTGTTCTTAGCATGACGTAACACGGAGTGCCACGGCTAAGGTCTGTTCTTAGCATGACGTAACACGGAGTGCTGGATTCATGTCTTAGAGATGGTATGTTGCCCGTATATCACAAACCTCTGAGCTGCTTTATTGTTATTATAAACTGGTTACCAACGTAATTAGAACAGTAAAACAAGTCATTTTGCATCATACCGTGGAATATTGTCTGACATACCAAGGCTTTCAGCCAATCAGCATTCAGGACTCAAACTACCCGGTTTATAAACCATTTTAAACAACATCTAGCTAGCTACACACGGGCCTGGTTCCATTTCTGTCAGTATCCCCCGTTCTTCCACACGGGCCTGGTTCCATTTCTGTCAGTATCCCCCGTTCTTCCACACGGGCCTGGTTCCATTTCTGTCAGTATCCCCCGTTCTTCCACATCTAGCTAGCTCCACACGGGCCTGGTACCATTTCTGTCAGTATCCCCCGTTCTTCCACATCTAGCTAGCTCCACACGGGCCTGGTCCCATTTCTGTCAGTATCCCCCATTCTTCCACATCTAGCTAGCTACACACGGGCCTGGTTCCATTTCTGTCAGTATCCCCCATTCTTCCACATCTAGCTAGCTACACACGGGCCTGGTTCCATTTCTGTCAGTATCCCCCATTCTTCCACATCTAGCTAGCTCCACACGGGCCTGGTTCCATTTCTGTCAGTATCCCCCATTCTTCCACATCTAGCTAGCTACACACGGGCCTGGTCCCATTTCTGTCAGTATCCCCCATTCTTCCACATCTAGCTAGCTACACACGGGCCTGGTTCCATTTCTGTCAGTATCCCCCATTCTTCCACACGGGCCTGGTTCCATTTCTGTCAGTATCCCCCGTTCTTCCACACGGGCCTGGTTCCATTTCTGTCAGTATCCCCTGTTCTTCCACACGGGCCTGGTTCCATTTCTGTCAGTATCCCCTGTTCTTCCACACGGGCCTGGTTCCATTTCTGTCAGTATCCCCTGTTCTTCCACACGGGCCTGGTTCCATTTCTGTCAGTATCCCCCGTTCTTCCACATCTAGCTAGCTCCACACGGGCCTGGTTCCATTTCTGTCAGTATCCCCCATTCTTCCACATCTAGCTAGCTACACACGGACCTGGTCCCATTTCTGTCAGTATCCCCCATTCTTCCACATCTAGCTAGCTACACACGGGCCTGGTTCCATTTCTGTCAGTATCCCCCATTCTTCCACACGGGCCTGGTTCCATTTCTGTCAGTATCCCCCGTTCTTCCACACGGGCCTGGTTCCATTTCTGTCAGTATCCCCTGTTCTTCCACACGGGCCTGGTTCCATTTCTGTCAGTATCCCCTGTTCTTCCACACGGGCCTGGTTCCATTTCTGTCAGTATCCCCCATTCTTCCAGAAATGGACGCTATGACTTCAGTGTTGACAGATGGAACATGACTGGATAGGTTGACAGATGGAACAGGACTGGATAGGTTGACAGATGGAACAGGACTGGATAGGTTGACAGATGGAACAGGACTGGATAGGTTGACAGATGGAACATGACTGGATAGGTTGACAGATGGAACAGGACTGGATAGGTTGACAGATGGAACATGACTGGATAGGTTGACAGATGGAACATGACTGGATAGGTTGACAGATGGAATAGGACTGGATAGGTTGACAGATGGAACAGGACTGGATAGGTTGACAGATGGAACATGACTGGATAGGTTGACAGATGGAACATGACTGGATAGGTTGACAGATGGAACATGACTGGATAGGTTGACAGATGGAACATGACTGGATAGGTTGACAGATGGAACAGGACTGGATAGGTTGACAGATGGAACATGACTGGATAGGTTGACAGATGGAACAGGACTGGATAGGTTGACAGATGGAACATGACTGGATAGGTTGACAGATGGAACATGACTGGATAGGTTGACAGATGGAATAGGACTGGATATGTTGACAGATGGAACAGGACTGGATAGGTTGACAGATGGAACATGACTGGATAGGTTGACAGATGGAACATGACTGGATAGGTTGACAGATGGAACAGGACTGGATAGGTTGACAGATGGAACATGACTGGATAGGTTGACAGATGGAACAGGACTGGATAGGTTGACAGATGGAACATGACTGGATAGGTTGACAGATGGAACAGGACTGGATAGGTTGACAGATGGAACATGACTGGATAGGTTGACAGATGGAACATGACTGGATAGGTTGACAGATGGAACAGGACTGGATAGGTTGACAGATGGAACATGACTGGATAGGTTGACAGATGGAACAGGACTGGATAGGTTAAAAGCTCTCAGTGTCTTACTGGAAGGCTGCTGTCCTGTAGTAGGTCTCCCAGGATATCTACCAGGGCTTGGAAGGTAGGTCTCTCCCGGGGCTCGCCCTGCCAGCAGGCCAGCATTATACCATAGCTATTAAGAGAGACAGACACACAGCAACATGTTACAGCAAAGACATGTCCTACAGGCCAGCATTATACCATAGCTATTAAGAGAGACAGAGAGACAGAGAGACAGACAGACAGACAGACAGACAGACAGACAGACAGACAGACAGACACACAGCAACATGTTACAGCAAAGGCATGTCCTACAGGCCAGCAGGATCCCATAACTACCAGCAGGATCCCATAACTACCAGCAGGATCCCATAACTACCAGCAGAGAAATCCCAAAGGCCAGCAGGATCCCATAACTACCAGCAGAGATATCCTACAGGCCAGCAGGATCCCATAACTACCAGCAGAGATATCCCACAGGCCAGCAGGATCCCATAACTACCAGCAGAGATATCCTACAGGCCAGCAGGATCCCATAACTACCAGCAGAGATATCCCACAGGCCAGCAGGATCCCATAACTACCAGCAGAGATATCCCACAGGCCAGCAGGATCCCATAACTACCAGCAGAGATATCCTACAGGCCACCAGGATCCCATAACTACCAGCAGAGATATCCTACAGGCCAGCAGGATCCCATAACGACCAGCAGAGATATCCTACAGGCCAGCAGGATCCCATAACGACCAGCAGAGATATCCTACAGGCCAGCAGGATCCCATAACTACCAGCAGAGATATCCTACAGGCCAGCAGGATCCCATAACGACCAGCAGGGGGCAACAGAGGCACACAGTAGGGTTAAAAGAGTGTTAGAGTGCACTCCACACAGCCATTAGTAGTTATATCCACTACAGGACGCATGTTGTGCCAAGGTAGGTAAGGAAGAAGAGACTCACATAGAACTATATACACTACCTTATTTACATACAGCACCAGTTAAAAGTTTGGACACACCTACTCATTCCAGGGTTTTTCTTAATTTTTTAAACTATTTTATACATTGTAGAATAATAGTGAAGACATCAAAACTATGAAATAACACATATGGAATCATGCAGTAACCAAGAAAGTGTTAAACAAATCAAAATATATTTTATATTCTTCAAAGTAGCCACCCTTTGCCTTGATGACAGCTTTGCACACTCTTGGCATTCTCTCAACCAGCTTCATGAGGTAGTCACCTGGAATGCATTTCAATTAACAGGTGTGCCTTCTTAAAAGTTCAATTGTGGAATTTCTTTCCTTCTTAATGCGTTTGAGCCAATCAGTTGTGTTTTGACAAGGTAGGGGGGTATACAGAAGATAGCCCTATTTGGTAAAAGACCAAGTCCATATTATGGCAAGAACAGCTCAAATAAGCAAAGAGAAATGACAGTCCATCATTACTTTAAGACATGAAGGTCAGTCAATGCGGAATATTTCAAGAACTTTGAAAGTTTCTTCAAGTGCAGTCGCAAAAACCATCAAGCGCTGTGATGAAACTGGCTCTCATGAGGACCGCCACAGGAAAGGAAGACCCAGAGTTACCTCTACTGCAGAGGATAAGTTCATTAGAGTTACCAGCCTCAGAAATTGCAGCCCAAATAAATGCTTCACAGAGTTCAAGTAACAGACATATCTCAACATCAACTGTTCAGAGGAGACTGTGTGAATCAGGCCTTCATGGTCGAATTGCTGCAAAGAAACCACTACTAAAGGACACCAATAAGAAGAAGAGACTTGCTTGGGCCAAGAAATACGAGCAATGGACATTAGACCGGTGGAAATCTCTCCTTTGGTCTGATGAGTCCAAATTTGATATTTTTGGTTCCAACCGCTGTGTCTTTGTGAGACGCAGAGTAGGTGAACAGATGATCTCCGCAAGTGTGGTTCCCACCGTGAAGCATGGAGAAGGAGGTGTGATGGTGTGGGGGTGCTTTGCTGGTGACACTGTCATTTATGTATTTACAATTCAAGGCACACTTAAACAGCATGGCTCCCACAGCATTCTGCAGCGATACGCCATCCCATCTGATTTGCGCTTAGTGGGACTATCAGTTGTTTTTCAACAGGACAATGACCCAACACACCTCCAGGCTGTGTAAGGGCTATTTGACCAAGAAGGAGAGTGATGGAGTGCTGCATCAGATGACCTGGCCTCCACAATCACCCGACCTCAACCCAATTGAGATGGTTTGAGTTGGACTGCAGAGTGAAGGAAAAGCAGCCAACAAGTGCTCAGCATATGTGGGAACTCCTTCAAGACTGTTGGAAAAGCATTCCAGGTGAAGCTGGTTGAGAGAATGCCAAGAGTGTGCAAAGCTGTCATCAAGGCAAAGGGTGGCTATTTAAAGAATCTCAAATATAAAATATATTTTTATTTGTTTAACACGTTTTTGGTTACTACATGATTCCATATGTGTTATTTCATAGTTTTGATGTCTTCACCATTATTCTACAACGTAGAAAATAGTAAAAATGAAGAAAAACCCTTGAATGAGTTGGTGTGTCCAAACCTTTGACTGGTGCTGTATATCTTGTGAATTATTATAGGATCTGTGGTGACTCACATCTCAGGGGAAGCTGTTTCTGGAGCTCTCATCCTGGTTCCGTCTTTTAGACGTTTACAGAAGTCCTCATCGATCTGTACACCTGGGTACGGAGACGCACCTGAGGAGAGGAACACTGGTGTTATCAGAGAGAAGGTCTGTCTGTCTGTCAGGGTGGATGGCTGGCTGGCTAACTGTATATCATACAACTAGGGAAGAACATTGTCTTTCACTGAGAGACTGTAAGTCTGCTAAAAGAGCTAAATGTAAATGTCTCACCCAGAGAGAAGATCTCCCAGAGTAGAACACCAAAGGACCAGACGTCAGACTGGCTGGTGTAGACCTTGTCAAAGATACTCTCTGGAGCCATCCATTTCAGTGGCAGACGGGCCTGGGGGTGGGGGGGAGGGAGAGAGAGAGAGAGAGAGAGAGAGAGAGAGAGAGAGAGAGAGAGAGAGAGAGAGAGAGAGAGAGAGAGAGAGAGAGAGAGAGAGAGAGAGAGAGAGAGAGAGAGAGAGAGAGAGAGAGAGAGAGAGAGAGAGAGAGAGAGAGAGAGAGAGAGAGAGAGAGAGAGAGAGAGAGAGAGAGAGAGAGAGAGATCATGTAGAACCCTCTGTGGAAAGGGTTCTATAAGGAAACCCAAATAGGTTCTACCTGGAACCAAAAATGGTTCTTCTAAGGGTTCTCCTATGGAGACAGCAGAAGAACCCTTTTAGGTTCTAGATAGCACCTTTTTTTCTAAGAGTGTAGTGGATGATTCCTAGACAATCATAACTATTGAAAATGTACATTTCTAAAGCACCTCTGGTGACAGAGATTTTAATTAGCCATTGGCCCTGATATAGCTAGTTTTCAGAAAGGTGTGTCTTACGTTGCCTTTCCTGACGTAGTCGGGGTCTTTGTAGATGTCTCTAGCCAGGCCGAAGTCACAGATCTTCACCACATTGTTCTCTGACAGTAGAATGTTCCTCGCTGCCAGGTCCCTGTGGATACACTACCGAAACACACACACACACACACACACACACACACACACACACACACACACACACACACACACACACACACACACACACACACACACACACACACACACACACACACACACACACACACACACACACACACAGACACACACACACACACACACACACACACACACACACACACACACACACACACACACACAAACACATAACCTTAACAACACTGCAGACACACTCTCTTTCAAATGTGGTGTGTGGGTGTGGGTGGGCGTGTGTGTGAGATCAATCTCAACCTTGACTGCTGATATGATGTGGTTCACCAAGTCTCTGTGGATAGGTTGCACAGGTAGAGACACATCAAAGCTCTTTGGATAGGTGTGTTTATTTATTTTACCAGGTAAGCTGTCTGAGAATATAATAATATTTTACAGCAACGACCCGGGGAAGAGTTACAGTGGTGTGTGTGTGTGTCTGTGTGTGTGTTTCTGCGAGTGTGTGCATGTCAGGTGAATGTTCCGGGCTGTCAAGTCTCTGTTGAGCTCCTACAGAGGAGATGACAACATCAAAGCTCCTGGGTCACAGAGGGGTCACAGAGGGGTCAAGAGGTCAAAGGCATCATTGAGGATGAGACAGAGACAGGATGCGTGCCAAATGGCACCCTATTCTCTATATAGTGCACAACTTTTGACCGGGGCTCATTAAAGTGCACTACAGGCCAATAGGGCTCGGGTCAAAAGTAGTGCACTATATAGAGAATAGGGTGCCATTTGGGCCTCAGCCAGAGACAGGGGTGTATCAGTCACTCCTCTAACATACTGAGCTCCTTACTGCCTGAGACAGGGGTGTATCAGTCACTCCTCTAACATACTGAGCTCCTTACTGCCTGAGACAGGGGTGTATCAGTCACCCCTCTAACATACTGAGCTCCTTGCTGCCAGAGACAGGGGTGTATCAGTCACCCCTCTAACATACTGAGCTCCTTACTGCCAGAGACAGGGGTGTATCAGTCACTCCTCTAACATACTGAGCTCCTTACTGCCAGAGACAGGGGTGTATCAGTCACCGCTCTAACATACTGAGCTCCTTACTGCCAGAGACAGGGGTGTATCAGTCACTCCTCTAACATACTGAGCTCCTTACTGCCAGAGACAGGGGTGTATCAGTCACCGCTCTAACATACTGAGCTCCTTACTGCCAGAGACAGGGGTGAATCAGTCCCTCCTCTAACATACTGAGCTCCTTACTGCCAGAGACAGGGGTGTATCAGTCACCCCTCTAACATACTGAGCTCCTTACTGCCTGAGACAGGGGTGTATCAGTCACCGCTCTAACATACTGAGCGCCTTACTGCCTGAGACAGGGGTGTATCAGTCACTCCTCTAACATACTGAGCTCCTTACTGCCAGAGACAGGGGTGTATCAGTCACCGCTCTAACATACTGAGCTCCTTACTGCCAGAGACAGGGGTGTATCAGTCACTCCTCTAACATACTGAGCTCCTTACTGCCTGAGACAGGGGTGTATCAGTCACTCCTCTAACATACTGAGCTCCTTACTGCCAGAGACAGGGGTGTATCACTCACTCCTCTAACATACTGAGCTCCTTACTGCCAGAGACAGGGGGTGTATCAGTCACCCCTCTAACATACTGAGCTCCTTACTGCCAGAGACAGGGGTGTATCAGTCACTCCTCTAACATACTGAGCTCCTTACTGCCAGAGACAGGGGGTGTATCAGTCACCGCTCTAACATACTGAGCTCCTTACTGCCAGAGACAGGGGTGTATCAGTCACTCCTCTAACATACTGAGCTCCTTACTGCCAGAGACAGGGGTGTATCAGTCACCGCTCTAACATACTGAGCTCCTTACTGCCAGAGACAGGGGTGTATCAGTCCCTCCTCTAACATACTGAGCTCCTTACTGCCAGAGACAGGGGTGTATCAGTCACCCCCTCTAACATACTGAGCTCCTTACTGCCTGAGACAGGGGTGTATCAGTCACTCCTCTAACATACTGAGCTCCTTACTGCCAGAGACAGGGGTGTATCAGTCACTCCTCTAACATACTGAGCTCCTTACTGCCTGAGACAGGGGTGTATCAGTCACCCCTCTAACATACTGAGCTCCTTACTGCCAGAGACAGGGGTGTATCAGTCACTCCTCTAACATACTGAGCTCCTTACTGCCAGAGACAGGGGTGTATCAGTCACCGCTCTAACATACTGAGCTCCTTACTGCCTAGGACAGGGGTGTATCAGTCACTCCTCTAACATACTGAACTCCTTACTGCCAGAGACAGGGGTGTATCAGTCACCGCTCTAACATACTGAGCGCCTTACTGCCTGAGACAGGGGTGTATCAGTCACTCCTCTAACATACTGAGCTCCTTACTGCCAGAGACAGGGGGTGTATCAGTCACCGCTCTAACATACTGAGCTCCTTACTGCCAGAGACAGGGGTGTATCAGTCACTCCTCTAACATACTGAGCTCCTTACTGCCAGAGACAGGGGTGTATCAGTCACTCCTCTAACATACTGAGCTCCTTACTGCCAGAGACAGGGGTGTATCAGTCACTCCTCTAACATACTGAGCTCCTTACTGCCAGAGACAGGGGTGTATCAGTCACTCCTCTAACATACTGAGCTCCTTACTGCCAGAGACATGGGTGTATCAGTCACCGCTCTAACATACTGAGCTCCTTACTGCCAGAGACATGGGTGTATCAGTCACCGCTCTAACATACTGAGCTCCTTACTGCCAGAGACAGGGGTGTATCACTCACTCCTCTAACATACTGAGCTCCTTACTGCCTGAGACAGGGGTGTATCAGTCACTCCTCTAACATACTGAGCTCCTTACTGCCAGAGACAGGGGTGTATCAGTCACCCCTCTAACATACTGAGCTCCTTACTGCCAGAGACAGGGGTGTATCAGTCACCGCTCTAACATACTGAGCTCCTTACTGCCAGAGACAGGGGTGTATCAGTCACTCCTCTAACATACTGAGCTCCTTACTGCCTGAGACAGGGGTGTATCAGTCACCGCTCTAACATACTGAACTCCTTACTGCCAGAGACAGGGGTGTATCACTCACTCCTCTAACATACTGAGCTCCTTACTGCCTGAGACAGGGGTGTATCAGTCACTCCTCTAACATACTGAGCTCCTTACTGCCAGAGACAGGGGTGTATCAGTCACCCCTCTAACATACTGAGCTCCTTACTGCCAGAGACAGGGGTGTATCAGTCACCGCTCTAACATACTGAGCTCCTTACTGCCAGAGACAGGGGTGTATCAGTCACTCCTCTAACATACTGAGCTCCTTACTGCCAGAGACAGGGGTGTATCAGTCACCGCTCTAACATACTGAGCTCCTTACTGCCAGAGACAGGGGTGTATCAGTCACTCCTCTAACATACTGAGCTCCTTACTGCCAGAGACAGGGGTGTATCAGTCACTCCTCTAACATACTGAGCTCCTTACTGCCAGAGACAGGGGTGTATCAGTCACCGCTCTAACATACTGAGCTCCTTACTGCCAGAGACAGGGGTGTATCAGTCACTCCTCTAACATACTGAGCTCCTTACTGCCAGAGACAGGGGTGTATCAGTCACCCCTCTAACATACTGAGCTCCTTACTGCCAGAGACAGGGGTGTATCAGTCACTCCTCTAACATACTGAGCTCCTTACTGCCAGAGACAGGGGTGTATCAGTCACCGCTCTAACATACTGAGCTCCTTACTGCCTGAGACAGGGGTGTATCAGTCACTCCTCTAACATACTGAACTCCTTACTGCCAGAGACAGGGGTGTATCAGTCACCGCTCTAACATACTGAGCGCCTTACTGCCTGAGACAGGGGTGTATCAGTCACTCCTCTAACATACTGAGCTCCTTACTGCCAGAGACAGGGGTGTATCAGTCACCACTCTAACATACTGATCTCCTTACTGCCAGAGACAGGGGTGTATCAGTCACTCCTCTAACATACTGAGCTCCTTACTGCCAGAGACAGGGGTGTATCAGTCACCCCTCTAACATACTGAGCTCCTTACTGCCAGAGACAGGGGTGTATCAGTAACTCCTCTAACATACTGAGCGCCTTACTGCCTGAGACAGGGGTGTATCAGTCACTCCTCTAACATACTGAGCGCCTTACTGCCTGAGACAGGGGTGTATCAGTCACCCCTCTAACATACTGAGCTCCTTACTGCCAGAGACAGGGGTGTATCAGTCACCCCTCTAACATACTGAGCTCCTTACTGCCAGAGACAGGGGTGTATCAGTCACCCCTCTAACATACTGAGCTCCTTACTGCCAGAGACAGGGGTGTATCAGTCACTCCTCTAACATACTGAGCTCCTTACTGCCAGAGACAGGGGTGTATCAGTCACCGCTCTAACATACTGAGCGCCTTACTGCCTGAGACAGGGGTGTATCAGTCACCCCTCTAACATACTGAGCTCCTTACTGCCTGAGACAGGGGTGTATCAGTCACCGCTCTAACATACTGAACTCCTTACTGCCAGAGACAGGGGTGTATCAGTCACCCCTCTAACATACTGAGCTCCTTACTGCCTGAGACAGGGGTGTATCAGTCACCGCTCTAACATACTGAACTCCTTACTGCCAGAGACAGGGGTGTATCAGTCACTCCTCTAACATACTGAGCTTCTTACTGCCAGAGACAGGGGTGTATCAGTCACTCCTCTAACATACTGAGCTCCTTACTGCCAGAGACAGGGGTGTATCAGTCACTCCTCTAACATACTGAGATCCTTACTGCCAGAGACAGGGGTGTATCAGTCACCGCTCTAACATACTGAGCTACTTACTGCCAGAGACAGGGATGTATCAGTCACCCCTCTAACATACTGAGCTCCTTACTGCCAGAGACAGGGGTGTATCAGTCACTCCTCTAACATACTGAGCTCCTTACTGCCAGAGACAGGGGTGTATCAGTCACCGCTCTAACATACTGAGCTCCTTACTGCCAGAGACAGGGGTGTATCAGTCACCCCTCTAACATACTGAGCTCCTTGCTGCCAGAGACAGGGGTGTATCAGTCACCCCTCTAACATACTGAGCTCCTTACTGCCAGAGACAGGGGTGTATCAGTCACTCCTCTAACATACTGAGCTCCTTACTGCCAGAGACAGGGGTGTATCAGTCACCGCTCTAACATACTGAGCTCCTTACTGCCAGAAACAGGGGTGTATCAGTCACTCCTCTAACATACTGAGCTCCTTACTGCCAGAGACAGGGGTGTATCAGTCACCGCTCTAACATACTGAGCTCCTTACTGCCAGAGACAGGGGTGAATCAGTCCCTCCTCTAACATACTGAGCTCCTTACTGCCAGAGACAGGGGTGTATCAGTCACCCCTCTAACATACTGAGCTCCTTACTGCCTGAGACAGGGGTGTATCAGTCACCGCTCTAACATACTGAGCGCCTTACTGCCAGAGACAGGGGTGTATCAGTCACCCCTCTAACATACTGAGCTCCTTACTGCCTGAGACAGGGGTGTATCAGTCACTCCTCTAACATACTGAGCTCCTTACTGCCAGAGACAGGGGTGTATCAGTCACCGCTCTAACATACTGAGCGCCTTACTGCCTGAGACAGGGGTGTATCAGTCACTCCTCTAACATACTGAGCTCCTTACTGCCAGAGACAGGGGTGTATCAGTCACCGCTCTAACATACTGAGCTCCTTACTGCCAGAGACAGGGGTGTATCAGTCACTCCTCTAACATACTGAGCTCCTTACTGCCTGAGACAGGGGTGTATCAGTCACTCCTCTAACATACTGAGCTCCTTACTGCCAGAGACAGGGGTGTATCACTCACTCCTCTAACATACTGAGCTCCTTACTGCCAGAGACAGGGGTGTATCAGTCACCCCTCTAACATACTGAGCTCCTTACTGCCAGAGACAGGGGTGTATCAGTCACTCCTCTAACATACTGAGCTCCTTACTGCCAGAGACAGGGGTGTATCAGTCACCGCTCTAACATACTGAGCTCCTTACTGCCAGAGACAGGGGTGTATCAGTCACTCCTCTAACATACTGAGCTCCTTACTGCCAGAGACAGGGGTGTATCAGTCACCGCTCTAACATACTGAGCTCCTTACTGCCAGAGACAGGGGTGTATCAGTCCCTCCTCTAACATACTGAGCTCCTTACTGCCAGAGACAGGGGTGTATCAGTCACCCCTCTAACATACTGAGCTCCTTACTGCCTGAGACAGGGGTGTATCAGTCACTCCTCTAACATACTGAGCTCCTTACTGCCAGAGACAGGGGTGTATCAGTCACTCCTCTAACATACTGAGCTCCTTACTGCCTGAGACAGGGGTGTATCAGTCACCCCTCTAACATACTGAGCTCCTTACTGCCAGAGACAGGGGTGTATCAGTCACTCCTCTAAAATACTGAGCTCCTTACTGCCAGAGACAGGGGTGTATCAGTCACCGCTCTAACATACTGAGCTCCTTACTGCCTAGGACAGGGGTGTATCAGTCACTCCTCTAACATACTGAACTCCTTACTGCCAGAGACAGGGGTGTATCAGTCACCGCTCTAACATACTGAGCGCCTTACTGCCTGAGACAGGGGTGTATCAGTCACTCCTCTAACATACTGAGCTCCTTACTGCCAGAGACAGGGGTGTATCAGTCACCGCTCTAACATACTGAGCTCCTTACTGCCAGAGACAGGGGTGTATCAGTCACTCCTCTAACATACTGAGCTCCTTACTGCCAGAGACAGGGGTGTATCAGTCACTCCTCTAACATACTGAGCTCCTTACTGCCAGAGACAGGGGTGTATCAGTCACTCCTCTAACATACTGAGCTCCTTACTGCCAGAGACAGGGTGTATCAGTCACTCCTCCTAACATACTGAGCTCCTTACTGCCAGAGACATGGGTGTATCAGTCACCGCTCTAACATACTGAGCTCCTTACTGCCAGAGACATGGGTGTATCAGTCACCGCTCTAACATACTGAGCTCCTTACTGCCAGAGACAGGGGTGTATCACTCACTCCTCTAACATACTGAGCTCCTTACTGCCTGAGACAGGGGTGTATCAGTCACTCCTCTAACATACTGAGCTCCTTACTGCCAGAGACAGGGGTGTATCAGTCACCCCCTCTAACATACTGAGCTCCTTACTGCCAGAGACAGGGGGTGTATCAGTCACCGCTCTAACATACTGAGCTCCTTACTGCCAGAGACAGGGGTGTATCAGTCACTCCTCTAACATACTGAGCTCCTTACTGCCTGAGACAGGGGTGTATCAGTCACCGCTCTAACATACTGAACTCCTTACTGCCAGAGACAGGGGTGTATCACTCACTCCTCTAACATACTGAGCTCCTTACTGCCTGAGACAGGGGTGTATCAGTCACTCCTCTAACATACTGAGCTCCTTACTGCCAGAGACAGGGGTGTATCAGTCACCCCTCTAACATACTGAGCTCCTTACTGCCAGAGACAGGGGTGTATCAGTCACCGCTCTAACATACTGAGCTCCTTACTGCCAGAGACAGGGGTGTATCAGTCACTCCTCTAACATACTGAGCTCCTTACTGCCAGAGACAGGGGTGTATCAGTCACCGCTCTAACATACTGAGCTCCTTACTGCCAGAGACAGGGGTGTATCAGTCCCTCCTCTAACATACTGAGCTCTTTACTGCCAGATACAGGGGTGTATCAGTCACTCCTCTAACATACTGAGCTCCTTACTGCCAGAGACAGGGGTGTATCAGTCACTCCTCTAACATACTGAGCTCCTTACTGCCAGAGACAGGGGTGTATCAGTCACCGCTCTAACATACTGAGCTCCTTACTGCCAGAGACAGGGGTGTATCAGTCACTCCTCTAACATGCTGAGCTCCTTACTGCCAGAGACAGGGGTGTATCAGTCACCCCTCTAACATACTGAGCTCCTTACTGCCAGAGACAGGGGTGTATCAGTCACTCCTCTAACATACTGAGCTCCTTACTGCCAGAGACAGGGGTGTATCAGTCACCGCTCTAACATACTGAGCTCCTTACTGCCTGAGACAGGGGTGTATCAGTCACTCCTCTAACATACTGAACTCCTTACTGCCAGAGACAGGGGTGTATCAGTCACCGCTCTAACATACTGAGCGCCTTACTGCCTGAGACAGGGGTGTATCAGTCACTCCTCTAACATACTGAGCTCCTTACTGCCAGAGACAGGGGTGTATCAGTCACCACTCTAACATACTGAGCTCCTTACTGCCAGAGACAGGGGTGTATCAGTCACTCCTCTAACATACTGAGCTCCTTACTGCCAGAGACAGGGGTGTATCAGTCACCCCTCTAACATACTGAGCTCCTTACTGCCAGAGACAGGGGTGTATCAGTAACTCCTCTAACATACTGAGCTCCTTACTGCCAGAGACAGGGGTGTATCAGTCACCGCTCTAACATACTGAGCGCCTTACTGCCTGAGACAGGGGTGTATCAGTCACCCCTCTAACATACTGAGCTCCTTACTGCCTGAGACAGGGGTGTATCAGTCACCGCTCTAACATACTGAACTCCTTACTGCCAGAGACAGGGGTGTATCAGTCACCCCTCTAACATACTGAGCTCCTTACTGCCTGAGACAGGGGTGTATCAGTCACCGCTCTAACATACTGAACTCCTTACTGCCAGAGACAGGGGTGTATCAGTCACTCCTCTAACATACTGAGCTCCTTACTGCCAGAGACAGGGGTGTATCAGTCACTCCTCTAACATACTGAGCTCCTTACTGCCAGAGACAGGGGTGTATCAGTCACTCCTCTAACATACTGAGCTCCTTACTGCCAGAGACAGGGGTGTATCAGTCACCGCTCTAACATACTGAGCTCCTTACTGCCAGAGACAGGGATGTATCAGTCACCCCTCTAACATACTGAGCTCCTTACTGCCAGAGACAGGGGTGTATCAGTCACCGCTCTAACATACTGAGCTCCTTACTGCCTGAGACAGGGGTGTATCAGTCACCCCTCTAACATACTGAGCTCCTTTCTGCCTGAGACAGGGGTGTATCAGTCACCGCTCTAACATACTGAACTCCTTACTGCCAGAGACAGGGGTGTATCAGTCACTCCTCTAACATACTGAACTCCTTACTGCCAGAGACAGGAGTGTATCAGTCACCGCTCTAACATACTGAGCTCCTTACTGCCTGAGACAGGGGTGTATCAGTCACTCCACTAACATACTGAACTCCTTACTGCCAGAGACAGGGGTGTATCAGTCACCGCTCTAACATACTGAGCTCCTTACTGCCTGAGACAGGGGTGTATCAGTCACACCTCTAACATACTGAGCTCCTTACTGCCAGAGACAGGGGTGTATCAGTCACTCTTCTAACATACTGAACTCCTTACTGCCAGAGACAGGGGTGTATCAGTCACTCCTCTAACATACTGAGCTCCTTACTGCCAGAGACAGGGGTGTATCAGTCACTCCTCTAACATACTGAGCTCCTTACTGCCAGAGACAGGGGTGTATCAGTCACTCCTCTAACATACTGAGCTCCTTACTGCCAGAGACAGGGGTGTATCAGTCACTCCTCTAACATACTGAGCTCCTTACTGCCAGAGACAGGGGTGAATCAGTCACCGCTCTAACATACTGAGCTCCTTACTGCCAGAGACAGGGGTGTATCCCTCACTCCTCTAACATACTGAGCTCCTTACTGCCTGAGACAGGGGTGTATCAGTCACCGCTCTAACATACTGAGCTCCTTACTGCCAGAGACAGGGGTGTATCAGTCACTCCTCTAACATACTGAGCTCCTTACTGCCAGAGACAGGGGTGTATCAGTCACCGCTCTAACATACTGAGCTCCTTACTGCCAGAGACAGGGGTGTATCACTCACTCCTCTAACATACTGAGCTCCTTACTGCCTGAGACAGGGGTGTATCAGTCACTCCTCTAACATACTGAGCTCCTTACTGCCAGAGACAGGGGTGTATCAGTCACCCCTCTAACATACTGAGCTCCTTACTGCCAGAGACAGGGGTGTATCAGTCACCGCTCTAACATACTGAGCTCCTTACTGCCAGAGACAGGGGTGTATCAGTCACTCCTCTAACATACTGAGCTCCTTACTGCCAGAGACAGGGGTGTATCAGTCACCGCTCTAACATACTGAGCTCCTTACTGCCTGAGACAGGGGTGTATCAGTCACTCCTCTAACATACTGAACTCCTTACTGCCTGAGACAGGGGTGTATCAGTCACCGCTCTAACATACTGAGCGCCTTACTGCCTGAGACATGGGTGTATCAGTCACTCCTCTAACATACTGAGCTCCTTACTGCCAGAGACAGGGGTGTATCAGTCACCGCTCTAACATACTGAGCTCCTTACTGCCAGAGACAGGGGTGTATCAGTCACTCCTCTAACATACTGAGCTCCTTACTGCCAGAGACAGGGGTGTATCAGTCACCCCTCTAACATACTGAGCTCCTTACTGCCAGAGACAGGGGTGTATCAGTCACTCCTCTAACATACTGAGCTCCTTACTGCCAGAGACAGGGGTGTATCAGTCACCGCTCTAACATACTGAGCGCCTTACTGCCTGAGACAGGGGTGTATCAGTCACCCCTCTAACATACTGAGCTCCTTACTGCCTGAGACAGGGGTGTATCAGTCACCGCTCTAACATACTGAACTCCTTACTGCCAGAGACAGGGGTGTATCAGTCACCCCTCTAACATACTGAGCTCCTTACTGCCTGAGACAGGGGTGTATCAGTCACCGCTCTAACATACTGAACTCCTTACTGCCAGAGACAGGGGTGTATCAGTCACTCCTCTAACATACTGAGCTTCTTACTGCCAGAGACAGGGGTGTATCAGTCACTCCTCTAACATACTGAGCTCCTTACTGCCAGAGACAGGGGTGTATCAGTCACTCCTCTAACATACTGAGATCCTTACTGCCAGAGACAGGGGTGTATCAGTCACCGCTCTAACATACTGAGCTCCTTACTGCCAGAGACAGGGATGTATCAGTCACCCCTCTAACATACTGAGCTCCTTACTGCCAGAGACAGGGGTGTATCAGTCACCGCTCTAACATACTGAGCTCCTTACTGCCTGAGACAGGGGTGTATCAGTCACCCCTCTAACATACCGAGCTCCTTACTGCCTGAGACAGGGGTGTATCAGTCACCGCTCTAACATACTGAACTCCTTACTGCCAGAGACAGGGTTGTATCAGTCACTCCTCTAACATACTGAACTCCTTACTGCCAGAGACAGGGGTGTATCAGTCACCGCTCTAACATACTGAGCTCCTTACTGCCTGAGACAGGGGTGTATCAGTCACTCCTCTAACATACTGAACTCCTTACTGCCAGAGACAGGGGTGTATCAGTCACCGCTCTAACATACTGAGCTCCTTACTGCCTGAGACAGGGGTGTATCAGTCACCCCTCTAACATACTGAGCTCCTTACTGCCAGAGACAGGGGTGTATCAGTCACTCCTCTAACATACTGAACTCCTTACTGCCAGAGACAGGGGTGTATCAGTCACCGCTCTAACATACTGAGCTCCTTACTGCCAGAGACAGGGATGTATCAGTCACCCCTCTAACATACTGAGCTCCTTACTGTTAGAGACAGGGGTGTATCAGTCACCGCTCTAACATACTGAGCTCCTTACTGCCTGAGACAGGGGTGTATCAGTCACCCCTCTAACATACTGAGCTCCTTACTGCCTGAGACAGGGGTGTATCAGTCACCGCTCTAACATACTGAACTCCTTACTGCCAGAGACAGGGGTGTATCAGTCACTCCTCTAACATACTGAACTCCTTACTGCCAGAGACAGGGGTGTATCAGTCACCGCTCTAACATACTGAGCTCCTTACTGCCTGAGACAGGGGTGTATCAGTCACTCCTCTAACATACTGAACTCCTTACTGCCAGAGACAGGGGTGTATCAGTCACCGCTCTAACATACTGAGCTCCTTACTGCCTGAGACAGGGGTGTATCAGTCACCCCTCTAACATACTGAGCTCCTTACTGCCAGAGACAGGGGTGTATCAGTCACTCCTCTAACATACTGAGCTCCTTACTGCCTGAGACAGGGGTGTATCAGTCACTCCTCTAACATACTGAGCTCCTTACTGCCAGAGACAGGGGTGTATCAGTCACTCCTCTAACATACTGAACTCCTTACTGCCAGAGACAGGGGTGTATCAGTCACTCCTCTAACATACTGAGCTCCTTACTGCCTGAGACAGGGGTGTATCAGTCACTCCTCTAACATACTGAACTCCTTACTGCCAGAGACAGGGGTGTATCAGTCACTCCTCTAACATACTGAACTCCTTACTGCCAGAGACAGGGGTGTATCAGTCACTCCTCTAACATACTGAGCTCCTTACTGCCAGAGACAGGGGTGTATCAGTCACTCCTCTAACATACTGAGCTCCTTACTGCCAGAGACAGGGGTGTATCAGTCACTCCTCTAACATACTGAACTCCTTACTGCCAGAGACAGGGGTGTATCAGTCACTCCTCTAACATACTGAGCTCCTTACTGCCTGAGACAGGGGTGTATCAGTCACTCCTCTAACATACTGAGCTCCTTACTGCCTGAGACAGGGGTGTATCAGTCACTTCGCCTCTTCCTCTCTGGCTCCGTTCACATTCACTTAAAATTACTCTGTGCCTTGCAAGATTTTCCCTTGGATGGTCCCACTGACTTTCTGGTGCCTCAACTTCTGTCTCCCCTGTCTAAGCAGGCTATGGGTGGCGGAAAAATAGACCCCGGAGACGTGAGAATCCTATTGGATGCTGTGGACAATACAGTGGGACTGCGCAAAAGGACATTCTCACCCGACCCCAAGCGGACTCTTAAAAAGCCAGTGACCTTTTTTCATAAGATACAGAGTTTTTTGGACGACTCTTAAAGGGCCTGTAGCCTGTATCAGAAAACACTATTTTGGGGCCCTCAACATCCCCTCAACATCCCCTCAACATCCCCTCAACATCCCCTCCCTTGAAGCGTAATAAACTTGGAAACTCTGTGTGGTCTGTGTGAACTGGTGAACTGGTGAGATCATAGCTGGGTGTCCTTAGTCTTCTTTTACAGAGTTCTTAGTCTTCCTTCATACAGAGATCCTAGCCCTTTTTTAAACACTCGGACAGTATGTTTGAAGTGGTCAAACAAAACACAAGCCCTGCTCCGAGCACAAGGCCTCCCTGAAGAACAAAAGGTCTATATTTTTTTTGCAGACCTTGCTAGAAGGAGAGGCCAAACGCCAGATACAGTTATTAGATTCTAATGACACAGATACAACTGCTAAAATCTTAGTTAAACTTGAAGAACTATATGGCGAGTGTGGATCACTGGCTAACCTGACAGGAGGAGGATTAGAAGGGCTAGCCTTAAAAGCTGCTAATGGACTTCAGTTCCCTCACGTTGGTATGTAGTGCTGGACTTCCTATGTAATCCTGGCCCAGCAACGGCCCGACTCACCCGACAACAGCCAGTATGGATACCACCTGAAACATGTTCCAGAGGCTCCTGGTGGACTACTGTAACCCAGAGGCTCCTGGTGGACTACTGTAATCCAGAGGCTCCTGGTGGACTACTGTAATCCAGAGGCTCCTGGTGGACTACTGTAATCCAGAGGCTCCTGGTGGACTACTGTAATCCAGAGGCTCCTGGTGGACTACTGTAATCCAGAGGCTCCTGGTGGACTACTGTAATCCAGAGGCTCCTGGTGGACTACTGTAACCCAGAGGCTCCTGGTGGACTACTGTAATCCAGAGGCTCCTGGTGGACTACTGTAATCCAGAGGCTCCTGGTGGACTACTGTAATCCAGAGGCTCCTGGTGGACTACTGTAATCCAGAGGCTCCTGGTGGACTACTGTAATCCAGAGGCTCCTGGTGGACTACTGTAATCCAGAGGCTCCTGGTGGACTACTGTAATCCAGAGGCTCCTGGTGGACTACTGTAACCAGAGGCTCCTGGTGGACTACTGTAATCCAGAGGCTCCTGGTGGACTACTGTAACCCAGAGGCTCCTGGTGGACTACTGTAACCCAGAGGCTCCTGGTGGACTACTGTAACCCAGAGGCTCCTGGTGGACTACTGTAACCCAGAGGCTCCTGGTGGACTACTGTAACCCAGAGGCTCCTGGTGGACTACTGTAATCCAGAGGCTCCTGGTGGACTACTGTAATCCAGAGGCTCCTGGTGGACTACTGTAACCCAGAGGCTCCTGGTGGACTACTGTAATCCAGAGGCTCCTGGTGGACTACTGTAATCCAGAGGCTCCTGGTGGACTACTGTAACCCAGAGGCTCCTGGTGGACTACTGTAACCCAGAGGCTCCTGGTGGACTACTGTAATCCAGAGGCTCCTGGTGGACTACTGTAATCCAGAGGCTCCTGGTGGACTACTGTAATCCAGAGGCTCCTGGTGGACTACTGTAACCCAGAGGCTCCTGGTGGACTACTGTAACCCAGAGGCTCCTGGTGGACTACTGTAATCCAGAGGCTCCTGGTGGACTACTGTAATCCAGAGGCTCCTGGTGGACTACTGTAATCCAGAGGCTCCTGGCGGACTACTGTAATCCAGAGGCTCCTGGTGGACTACTGTAATCCAGAGGCTCCTGGTGGACTACTGTAATCCAGAGGCTCCTGGTGGACTACTGTAATCCAGAGGCTCCTGGTGGACTACTGTAACCCAGAGGCTCCTGGTGGACTACTGTAATCCAGAGGCTCCTGGTGGACTACTGTAATCCAGAGGCTCCTGGTGGACTACTGTAATCCAGAGGCTCCTGGTGGACTACTGTAATACAGAGGCTCCTGGTGGACTACTGTAACCCAGAGGCTCCTGGTGGACTACTGTAACCCAGAGGCTCCTGGTGGACTACTGTAACCCAGAGGCTCCTGGTTGAATACTGTAACCCAGAGGCTCCTGGTGGACTACTGTAACCCAGAGGCTCCTGGTGGACTACTGTAATCCAGAGGCTCCTGGTGGACTACTGTAATCCAGAGGCTCCTGGTGGACTACTGTAATCCAGAGGCTCCTGGTGGACTACTGTAATCCAGAGGCTCCTGGTGGACTACTGTAATCCAGAGGCTCCTGGTGGACTACTGTAACCCAGAGGCTCCTGGTGGACTACTGTAATCCAGAGGCTCCTGGTGGACTACTGTAATCCAGAGGCTCCTGGTGGACTACTGTAACCCAGAGGCTCCTGGTGGACTACTGTAACCCAGAGGCTCCTGGTGGACTACTGTAATCCAGAGGCTCCTGGTGGACTACTGTAATCCAGAGGCTCCTGGTGGACTACTGTAATCCAGAGGCTCCTGGTGGACTACTGTAATCCAGAGGCTCCTGGTGGACTACTGTAATCCAGAGGCTCCTGGTGGACTACTGTAATCCAGAGGCTCCTGGTGGACTACTGTAATCCAGAGGCTCCTGGTGGACTACTGTAACCCAGAGGCTCCTGGTGGACTACTGTAATCCAGAGGCTCCTGGTGGACTACTGTAATCCAGAGGCTCCTGGTGGACTACTGTAATCCAGAGGCTCCTGGTGGACTACTGTAACCCAGAGGCTCCTGGTGGACTACTGTAATCCAGAGGCTCCTGGTGGACTACTGTAACCCAGAGGCTCCTGGTGGACTACTGTAACCCAGAGGCTCCTCGTGGACTACTGTAATCCAGAGGCTCCTGGTGGACTACTGTAATCCAGAGGCTCCTGGTGGACTACTGTAATCCAGAGGCTCCTGGTGGACTACTGTAACCCAGAGGCTCCTGGTGGACTACTGTAATCCAGAGGCTCCTGGTGGACTACTGTAATCCAGAGGCTCCTGGTGGACTACTGTAATCCAGAGGCTCCTGGTGGACTACTGTAATCCAGAGGCTCCTGGTGGACTACTGTAATCCAGAGGCTCCTGGTGGACTACTGTAATCCAGAGGCTCCTGGTGGACTACTGTAATCCAGAGGCTCCTGGTGGACTACTGTAATCCAGAGGCTCCTGGTGGACTACTGTAACCCAGAGGCTCCTGGTGGACTACTGTGCTCTGGTGGAGAGCCTAGATACAGAGACTGAGTGGGAGGTAGCACATGCTGTAGCCTGGGTGCACAATGGACAGATTCCAGTACGCGTTTGCAACCCCCACCCTTACACCATTGAAATTCCACAATGGCGCCACTTAGTAAAAGTATGTCTCCCCCTCCTCCTCCTCCTCCTCCTCCTCCTCCTCCTCCACCTCCTCCCCCTCCTCCTCCTCCTCCTCCTCCTCCCCCTCCTCCTCCTCCCCATCCTCCTCCTCCTCCTCCTCCTCCTCACACCCCTGTCAGATTGGTCTCTAGAATCTCTGGGGTTTCTATGGCGATCAATATGCTGTAGTGCACTACTTTAGTCCAGAGCCTTATACCACACCATGTGTGGTTCATGTGGTTCTGGGTAACTGGCCCGGTATGTATTATTATATATTATACATGTTGTTCTCTATAATCTGTGTGTGGTTTCTGGGACGATGGGTTTTTAGGGAGAAATCTTCTGGGACGATGGGTGTGTGGTTGCTGTGTGGTTGCTGGGGAGATAGATACCTTTCGTGAGGCCAGGAACTCCATTCCTCTGGCCACCTGGAAACTATAGCAGATCAGATCTTCTATAGTGAGAGGAGTCTTCCATAGGTCTTCCACTGGAGCAAGGGAGGGAGGGGAAGGGAGGGAGGGAGGTATGAGGAGGGAGGTGAGGGATGGAGGGAAGGAGAGAGAGAGAGAGAGAGAGAGAGAGAGAGAGAGAGAGAGAGAGAGAGAGAGAGAGAGAGAGAGAGAGAGAGAGAGAGAGAGAGACAGAGAGAGAGAGAGAGACAGAGAGAGAGAGAGAGACAGAGACAGAGAGAGAGAGAGAGAGAGAGAGAGAGAGAGAGAGAGAGAGAGAGAGAGAGAGAGAGAGAGAGAGAGAGAGAGAGAGAGAGAGAGAGAGAGAGAGGGAGGATTTAACTCAGCTATAACTTGTCTTAATTCTACATTCTTGAGGCTCTTCAGTCAAAAGGTCAAGACTGAACTTTCAGCACTTAAAAGGGCAAAATCCCATTGACATTAAGGCATTGTTTAGTTAGGATTCTGAAGTTAGGATTTGGCTAATACAGCATTTCACACTACTCACTCTTCTCCACAGCAGGCGAGTGGCTCTTCTGATTGGACTTGCTGGATGACTGACTCTGGGGGCTGCCAATAGAGGAGGAGGAGGAAGGTGGGAGGCGGGCTCTCTGCTCCACTTGTCCCGCCTCTATCATGCGTCTCACCTGGCTCTGAGTCTTCGGGGAGCGGTCCTGAGGAACACACAGGTTGTCATCTACGTTTACATTTTAGTAAATTAGCAGATGCTCTTATCCAGAGCGACTTACAGTTAGTGAGCGCATACATTTTTATTTTTTTATACTGGAATCGAACCCACAACCCTGGCGTTGCAAACGCCATGCTCTACCAACTGAGCTACATCCCCTGCCGGCCATTCCCTCCCCTACCCTGGACGACGCTGGGCCAATTGTGCGCTGCCCCATGGGTCTCCCGGTCGCGGCCGGCTATGACAGAGCCTGGATTCGAACCAGGATCTCTAGTGGCACAGCTAGCACTGCGATGCAGTGCCTTAGATCACTGCACCACTCGGGAGGATACACATAGGCCGGGATTTAATCCAATCGCACTTCATCATTAACTTCGAACCACTTAAAAGGTCATTTCCGATCGAGACGACATATGCAGCGTTTACCATGAATGTGGTCTCAGTGAACGCGGGACACTGCCTTTAAAACATGCATTGCGGACAAAGCGCGATTGGATTGAATCCCGGACTCAGTGTATTTCAACAGCCGTTGTGTCATAGGAAGAGAGCCTTGTGCCACAATAGATCACCAGCCCTGCAACAGAAAAGCCTCTTCAACGCTCACCATCACATTCCATACACCTCTAGGATTTTCTTTTCAATTGAACAAAACCATCTGTAAATGCTGTATGTAATTGTCTCTAGTGTCACCCTGATAAAACAGTTACATGACGTCAATCATACGGTATATCAAAGGCCTGATCCCGAACTACTGTATGTTACGACCCAATAACCGGAAATCCAAAACCGTTCGCTGAACACATCAGTAGATTACACTCCATGAGTCAGTAACTAACTAATGTCTCTGAAAACTAAAGACTCAGGAATGGCTTCCCGGACACAGATTAAGCCTAGTCTTGGACTAAGAATCACTATCAGTGGTGAATCTCCATGGAGCATGAACTAGGCTTAATCTGTGTATGGAAACCAACCTCAGAGTTTCACAAAGCTTACCCTGTAGGGAGAACTCTCTCTTGGCTCTCGGGTAGTTGGACAGGTTAGGGGTTAGAGGTTAGAGGTTAGGGGTTAGGGGTCAGGGTTAGAGGTTAGGGGTTAGAGGTTAGGGGTTAGGGGTCAGGGTTAGGTCTTACCCTGTAAGGTAGGGAGAACTCTCTCGTGGCTCTCAGGTAGTTGGACAGGTTATGGGTTAGGGTTAGAGGTTAGGGTTAGAGGTTAGGGGTTAGAGGTTAGGGGTTAGAGGTTAGGGGTTAGAGGTTAGGGGTTAGAGGTTAGGGGTTAGGGGTCAGGGTTAGGTCTTACCCTGTAAGGTAGGAAGAACTCTCTCTTGGCTCTCAGGTAGTTGGACAGGTTTCCATACTTGCAGTACTCCACCACCACCATGAGGG
>NW_025533477.1:1375000-1392500 GCF_020615455.1 Coregonus clupeaformis
CACTGGAACCTGGGAAAAACAACAACAACATTAGCCCTGTCACTGGAACCTGGGATAAACAACAACAACGTTAGCCCTGTCACTGGAACCTGGTGGGATAAACAACAACAACATTAGCCCTGTCACTGGAACCTGGGATAAACAACAACAACATTAGCCCTATCACTGGAACCTGGAGGGATAAACAACAACAACATTAGCCCTGTCACTGGAACCTGGAGGGATAAACAACAACAACATTAGCCCTGTCACTGGAACCTGGGATAAACAACAACAACATTAGCCCTGTCACTGGAACCTGGTGGGATAAACAACAACAACATTAGCCCTGTCACTGGAACCTGGTGGGATAAACAACAACAACATTAGCCCTGTCACTGGAACCTGGTGGGATAAACAACAACAACATTAGCCCTGTCACTGGAACCTGGTGGGATAAACAACAACAACATTAGCCCTGTCACTGGAACCTGGGATAAACAACAACAACATTAGCCCTGTCACTGGAACCTGGGATAAACAACAACAACATTAGCCCTGGCATTGGAACCTGGGATAAACAACCACAATATTAGCCCTGTAACTGGAACCTGGGAAAAACAACAACAACATTAGCCCTGTCACTGGAACCTGGGATAAACAACAACAACATTAGCCCTGTCACTGGAACCTGGTGGGATAAACAACAACAACATTAGCCCTGTCACTGTAACCTGGAGAGATAAACAACAAAAGCATTAGCCCTGTCACTGGAACCTGGGATAAACAACAACAACATTAGCCCTGTCACTGGAACCTGGTGGGATAAACAAAAACAACATTAGCCCTGTCACTGGAACCTGGGATAAACAACAACAACATTAGCCCTGTCACTGGAACCTGGTGGGATAAACAACAACAACATTAGCCCTGTCACTGGAACCTGGAGGGATAAACAACAACAACATTAGCCCTGTCACTGGAACCTGGGATAAACAACAACAACATTAGCCCTGTCACTGGAACCTGGGATAAACAACAACAATATTAGCCCTGTCACTGGAACCTGGGAAAAACAACAACAACATTAGCCCTGTCACTGGAACCTGGGATAAACAACAACAACATTAGCCCTGTCACTGGAACCTGGTGGGATAAACAACAACAACATTAGCCCTGTCACTGTAACCTGGAGAGATAAACAACAACAGCATTAGCCCTGTCACTGTAACCTGGAGGGATAAACAACAACAACATTAGCCCTGTCACTGGAACCTGGGATAAACAACAACAACATTAGCCCTGTCACTGGAACCTGGGATAAACAACAACAACATTAGCCCTGTCACTGGAACCTGGTGGGATAAACAACAACAACATTAGCCCTGTCACTGGAACCTGGTGGGATAAACAACAACAATATTAGCCCTGTCACTGGAACCTGGGAAAAACAACAACAACATTAGCCCTGTCACTGGAACCTGGGATAAACAACAACAACGTTAGCCCTGTCACTGGAACCTGGTGGGATAAACAACAACAACATTAGCCCTGTCACTGGAACCTGGGATAAACAACAACAACATTAGCCCTATCACTGGAACCTGGAGGGATAAACAACAACAACATTAGCCCTGTCACTGGAACCTGGAGGGATAAACAACAACAACATTAGCCCTGTCACTGGAACCTGGGATAAACAACAACAACATTAGCCCTGTCACTGGAACCTGGTGGGATAAACAACAACAACATTAGCCCTGTCACTGGAACCTGGTGGGATAAACAACAACAACATTAGCCCTGTCACTGGAACCTGGTGGGATAAACAACAACAACATTAGCCCTGTCACTGGAACCTGGGATAAACAACAACAACATTAGCCCTGTCACTGGAACCTGGGATAAACAACAACAACATTAGCCCTGGCATTGGAACCTGGGATAAACAACAACAATATTAGCCCTGTAACTGGAACCTGGGAAAAACAACAACAACATTAGCCCTGTCACTGGAACCTGGGATAAACAACAACAACATTAGCCCTGTCACTGGAACCTGGTGGGATAAACAACAACAACATTAGCCCTGTCACTGTAACCTGGAGAGATAAACAACAAAAGCATTAGCCCTGTCACTGTAACCTGGGATAAACAACAACAACATTAGCCCTGTCACTGGAACCTGGTGGGATAAACAACAACAACATTAGCCCTGTCACTGTAACCTGGAGGGATAAACAACAACAACATTAGCCCTGTCACTGGAACCTGGGATAAACAACAACAACATTAGCCCTGTCACTGGAACCTGGGATAAACAACAACAACATTAGCCTTGTCACTGGAACCTGGTGGGATAAACAACAACAATATTAGCCCTGTCACTGGAACCTGGGATAAACAACAACAACATTAGCCCTGTCACTGGAACCTGGGATAAACAACAACAACATTAGCCCATTCACTGGAACCTGGGATAAACAACAACAACATTAGCCCTATCACTGGAACCTGGGAAAAAATACAACAACATTAGCCCTGTCACTGGAACCTGGGATAAACAACAACAACATTAGCCCTGTCACTGGAACCTGGGATAAACAACAACAACATTAGCCCTGTCACTGGAACCTGTGATAAACAACAACAACATTAGCCCTGTCACTGGAACCTGTGATAAACAACAACAACATTAGCCCTGTCACTGTAACCTGGGATAAACAACAACAACATTAGCCCTGTCACTGTAACC
This sequence comes from Coregonus clupeaformis, assembly GCF_020615455.1. Lineage (NCBI taxonomy): Eukaryota > Metazoa > Chordata > Actinopteri > Salmoniformes > Salmonidae > Coregonus > Coregonus clupeaformis. Next base: position 1,377,735 of record NW_025533477.1, read on the forward strand.
TGGGATAAACAACAACAACATTAGCCCTGTCACTGGAACCTGGGATAAACAACAACAACATTAGCCCTGTCACTGGAACCTGGGATAAACAACAACAACATTAGCCCTGTCACTGGAACCTGGGATAAACAACAACAACATTAGCCCTGTCACTGGAACCTGGGATAAAAAACAACAACATTAGCCCTGTCACTGGAACCTGGGATAAACAACAACAACATTAGCCCTGTCACTGGAACCTGGGATAAACAACAACAACATTAGCCCTGTCACTGGAACCTGGGAAAACAACAACAACATTAGCCCTGTCACTGGAACCTGGGATAAACAACAACAACATTAGCCCTGTCACTGAAACCTGGGATAAACAACAACAACATTAGCCCTGTCACTGGAACCTGGGATAAACAACAACAACATTAGCCCTGTCACTGGAACCTGGGATAAACAACAACAACATTAGCCCTGTCACTGGAACCTGTGATAAACAACAACAACATTAGCCCTGTCACTGGAACCTGGGATAAACAACAACAATATTAGCCCTGTCACTGTAACCTGGGATAAACAACAACAACATTAGCCCTGTCACTGGAACCTGGTGGGATAAACAACAACAACATTAGCCCTGTCACTGGAACCTGGGATAAACAACAACAACATTAGCCCTGTCACTGGAACCTGGGATAAACAACAACAACATTAGCCCTGTCACTGGAACCTGGGATAAACAACAACAACATTAGCCCTGTCACTGGAACCTGGGATAAAAAACAACAACATTAGCCCTGTCACTGGAACCTGGGATAAACAACAACAACATTAGCCCTGTCACTGGAACCTGGGATAAACAACAACAACATTAGCCCTGTCACTGGAACCTGGGAAAACAACAACAACATTAGCCCTGTCACTGGAACCTGGGATAAACAACAACAACATTAGCCCTGTCACTGTAACCTGGGATAAACAACAACAACATTAGCCCTGTCACTGGAACCTGGGATAAACAACAACAACATTAGCCCTGTCACTGGAACCTGGGATAAAAAACAACAACATTAGCCCTGTCACTGGAACCTGGGAAAACAACAACAACATTAGCCCTGTCACTGGAACCTGGGAAAAACAACAACAACATTAGCCCTGTCACTGTAACCTGGGATAAACAACAACAACATTAGCCCTGTCACTGGAACCTGGGATAAACAACAACAACATTAGCCCTGTCACTGGAACCTGGGATAAACAACAACAACATTAGCCCTGTCACTGGAACCTGGAGGGATAAACAACAACAATATTAGCCCTGTCACTGTAACCTGGGATAAACAACAACAACATTAGCCCTGTCACTGGAACCTGGGATAAACAACAACAACATTAGCCCTGTCACTGTAACCTGGGATAAACAACAACAACATTAGCCCTGTCACTGGAACCTGGGATAAACAACAACAACATTAGCCCTGTCACTGGAACCTGGGATAAACAACAACAACATTAGCCCTGTCACTGGAACCTGGAGGGATAAACAACAACAATATTAGCCCTGTCACTGTAACCTGGGATAAACAACAACAACATTAGCCCTGTCACTGGAACCTGGGATAAACAACAACAACATTAGCCCTGTCACTGTAACCTGGGATAAACAACAACAACATTAGCCCTGTCACTGGAACCTGGGATAAACAACAACAACATTAACCCTGTCACTGGAACCTGGAGGGATAAACAACAACAACATTAGCCCTGTCACTGGAACCTGGTGGGATAAACAACAACAACATTAGCCCTGTCACTGGAACCTGGTGGGATAAACAACAACAATATTAGCCCTGTCACTGGAACCTGGGATAAACAACAACAACATTAGCCCTGTCACTGGAACCTGGGATAAACAACAACAACATTAGCCCTGTCACTGGAACCTGGTGGGATAAACAACAACAATATTAGCCCTGTCACTGGTACCTGGGAAAAACAACAACAACATTAGACCTGTCACTGGAACCTGGAGGGATAAACAACAACAACATTAGCCCTGTCACTGGAACCTGGGATAAACAACAACAACATTAGCCCTGTCACTGTAACCTGGGATAAACAACAACAACATTAGCCCTGTCACTGGAACCTGGGATAAACAACAACAACATAAACCCTGTCACTGGAACCTGGAGGGATAAACAACAACAACATTAGCCCTGTCACTGGAACCTGGGATAAACAACAACAACATTAGCCCTGTCACTGGAACCTGGTGGGATAAACAACAACAACATTAGCCCTGTCACTGGAACCTGGGATAAACAACAACAACATTAGCCCTGTCACTGGAACCTGGGATAAACAACAACAACATTAGCCCTGTCACTGTAACCTGGGATAAACAACAACAACATTAGCCCTGTCACTGGAACCTGGTGGGATAAACAACAACAATATTAGCCCTGTCACTGGAACCTGGTGGGATAAACAACAACAATATTAGCCCTGTCACTGGAACCTGGTGGGATAAACAACAACAACATTAGACCTGTCACTGGAACCTGGGATAAACAACAACAACATTAGCCCTGTCACTGGAACCTGGGATAAACAACAACAACATTAGCCCTGTCACTGGAACCTGGGATACACAACAACAACATTAGCCCTGTCACTGGAACCTGGTGGGATAAACAACAACAATATTAGCCCTGTCACTGGAACCTGGGAAAAACAACAACAACATTAGCCCTGTCACTGGAACCTGGTGGGATAAACAACAACAACATTAGCCCTGTCACTGTAACCTGGGATAAACAACAACAACATTAGCCCTGTCACTGTAACCTTGGATAAACAACAACAACATTAGCCCTGTCACTGGAACCTGGTGGGATAAACAACAACAACATTAGCCCTGTCACTGGAACCTGGAGGGATAAACAACAACAACATTAGCCCTGTCACTGTAACCTGGGATAAACAACAACAACATTAGCCCTGTCACTGTAACCTGGGATAAACAACAACAACATTAGCCCTGTCACTGGAACCTGGAGGGATAAACAACAACAACATTAGCCCTGTCACTGTAACCTGGGATAAACAACAACAACATTAGCCCTGTCACTGTAACCTGGGATAAACAACAACAATATTAGCCCTGTCACTGGAACCTGGAGGGATAAACAACAACAACATTAGCCCTGTCACTGGAACCTGGGATATACAACAACATTAGCCCTGTCACTGTAACCTGGAGGGATAAACAACAACAACATTAGCCCTGTCACTGGAACCTGGTGGGATAAACAACAACAATATTAGCCCTGTCACTGGAACCTGGTGGGATAAACAACAACAATATTAGTCCTGTCACTGGAACCTGGTGTGATAAACAACAACAACATTAGCCCTGTCACTAGAAACCTGGGATAAACAACAACAACATTAGCCCTGTCACTGGAACCTGGGATAAACAACAACAACATTAGCCCTGTCACTGTAACCTGGAGGGATAAACAACAACAACATTAGCCCTGTCACTGTAACCTGGGATAAACAACAACAACATTAGCCCTGTCACTAGAAACCTGGGATAAACAACAACAACATTAGCCCTGTCACTGGAACCTGGGATAAACAACAACAACATTAGCCCTGTCACTGGAACCTGGGATAAACAACAACAACATTAGCCCTGTCACTGGAACCTGGGATAAACAACAACAACATTAGCCCTGTCACTGGAACCTGGGATAAACAACAACAACATTAGCCCTGTCACTGGAACCTGGGATAAACAACAACAACATTAGCCCTGTCACTGGAACCTGGGATAAACAACAACAACATTAGCCCTGTCACTGGAACCTGGGATAAACAACAACAACATTAGCCCTGTCACTGGAACCTGGGATAAACAACAACAGACTGTCTGTAATGGGGTTTAAAGACACAGACAGCAGCAACCAGTTAAATATCACTTTAGTTAATTCAATCATTTATCACCAGCTAGCCCACTGAATAATAACCTGAATCATTTATCACCAGCTAGCCCACTGAATAATAACCTGAATCATTTATCACCAGCTAGCCCACTGAATAATAACCTGAATCATTTATCACCTGTCACGCCCTGACTCTATGGACTTGTATTGGTTGTGTCAGGGTGTGTATTTTCTGTGTTGGGTTTGTCTATGTTAGTTTCTAGATCGTTTAGATCTATGTTGGCCAGGGTGGTTCCCAATCAGAGGCAGCTGTAGCTCGTTGTCTCTGATTGGGGACTATACTTAGGTAGCCTGTTGGCACTAGTGGGGTGTGGGATCTTGTTCCGTGTGAGGTATGTTATTTGTCTACCTTGGACTTCATGTTTCGTTTGTTGTTTTGTCGTGTGTTTAGTCATTAATAAATATAAATGCATATCACGCTGCGCCTTGGTCCTTCTCGTCCGTAAACGATCGTGACATCACCAGCTACCCCACTGAATAATAACCTGAATCATTTATCATCAGCTAGCCCACTGAATAATAACTTGAATCATTTAATCACCAGCTAGCCCACTGAATAATAACCTGAATCATTTAATCACCAGCTACCCCACTGAATAATAACCTGAATCATTTAATCACCAGCTAGCCCACTGAATAATAACCTGAATCATTTAATCACCAGCTACCCCACTGAATAATAACTTGAATCATTTATCACCAGCTAGCCCACTGAATAATAACTTGAATCATTTATCACCAGCTAGCCCACTGAATAATAACCTGAATCATTTAATCACCAGCTAGCCCACTGAATAATAACCTGAATCATTTATCACCAGCTAGCCCAATGAATAATAACCTGAATCATTTATCACCAGCTAGCCCACTGAATAATAACCTGAATCATTTAATCACCAGCTAGCCCACTGAATAATAACCTGAATCATTTATCACCAGCTAGCCCACTGAATAATAACCTGAATCATTTATCACCAGCTAGCCCACTGAATAATAACCTGAATCAAGAAGGAAGGGAAGCTGTTGGAGCCAGATGAAGGGAAGCTGTTGTTGGAGCCAGAGGAAAGGAAGCAGAGAGGAAGAGGAGCCAGAGGAAAGGAAGCAGAGAGGAAGAGGAGCCAGAGGAAGGGAAGCTGTTGGAGCCAGAGGAAAGGAAGCAGAGAGGAAGAGGAGCCAGAGGAAGGTGTGTCCCTGTCTCACCCAGCACTGTGACAGCAGCGGAGGAGTGTATGCAGAGCTGTTGTTGGAGCCAGAGGAAAGGAAGCAGAGAGGAAGAGGAGCCAGAGGAAGGTGTGTCCCTGTCTCACCCAGCACTGTGACGGCAGCGGAGGAGTGTATGCAGAGCTGTTGTTGGAGCCAGAGGAAAGGAAGCAGAGAGGAAGAGGAGCCAGAGGAAAGGAAGCAGAGAGGAAGAGGAGCCAGAGGAAGGTGTGTCCCTGTCTCACCCAGCACTGTGACGGCAGCGGAGGAGTGTATGCAGAGCTGTTGTTGGAGCCAGAGGAAAGGAAGCAGAGAGGAAGAGGAGCCAGAGGAAGGTGTGTCCCTGTCTCACCCAGCACTGTGACAGCAGCGGAGGAGTGTATGCAGAGCTGTTGTTGGAGCCAGAGGAAAGGAAGCAGAGAGGAAGAGGAGCCAGAGGAAGGTGTGTCCCTGTCTCACCCAGCACTGTGACGGGCAGAGAGGAAGAGGAGCCAGAGGAAGGTGTGTCCCTGTCTCACCCAGCACTGTGACGGGCAGAGAGGAAGAGGAGCCAGAGGAAGGTGTGTCCCTGTCTCACCCAGCACTGTGACGGCAGCGGAGGAGTGTATGCAGAGCTGTTGTTGGAGCCAGAGGAAAGGAAGCAGAGAGGAAGAGGAGCCAGAGGAAGGTGTGTCCCTGTCTCACCCAGCACTGTGACGGCAGCGGAGGAGTGTATGCAGAGCTGTTGTTGGAGCCAGAGGAAAGGGAAGCAGAGAGGAAGAGGAGCCAGAGGAAGGTGTGTCCCTGTCTCACCCAGCACTGTGACGGCAGCGGAGGGAGTGTATGCAGAGCTGTTGTTGGAGCCAGAGGAAAGGAAGCAGAGAGGAAGAGGAGCCAGAGGAAGGTGTGTCCCTGTCTCACCCAGCACTGTGACGGCAGCGGAGGAGTGTATGCAGAGCTGTTGTTGGAGCCAGAGGAAAGGAAGCAGAGAGGAAGAGGAGCCAGAGGAAGGTGTGTCCCTGTCTCACCCAGCACTGTGACGGCAGCGGAGGAGTGTATGCAGAGCTGTTGTTGGAGCCAGAGGAAAGGAAGCAGAGAGGAAGAGGAGCCAGAGGAAGGTGTGTCCCTGTCTCACCCAGCACTGTGACGGGGAGAGTGTATGCGAGCTGTTGTTGGGCCAGAGGAAAGGAAGCAGAGAGGAAGAGGAGCCAGAGGAAGGTGTGTCCCTGTCTCACCCAGCACTGTGACGGCAGCGGAGGAGTGTATGCAGAGCTGTTGTTGGAGCCAGAGGAAAGGAAGCAGAGAGGAAGAGGAGCCAGAGGAAGGTGTGTCCCTGTCTCACCCAGCACTGTGACGGCAGCGGAGGAGTGTATGCAGAGCTGTTGTTGGAGCCAGAGGAAAGGAAGCAGAGAGGAAGAGGAGCCAGAGGAAGGTGTGTCCCTGTCTCACCCAGCACTGTGACGGCAGCGGAGGAGTGTATGCAGAGCTGTTGTTGGAGCCAGAGGAAAGGAAGCAGAGAGGAAGAGGAGCCAGAGGAAGGTGTGTCCCTGTCTCACCCAGCACTGTGACAGCAGCGGAGGAGTGTATGCAGAGCTGTTGTTGGAGCCAGAGGAAAGGAAGCAGAGAGGAAGAGGAGCCAGAGGAAGGTGTGTCCCTGTCTCACCCAGCACTGTGACAGCAGCGGAGGAGTGTATGCAGAGCTGTTGTTGGAGCCAGAGGAAAGGAAGCAGAGAGGAAGAGGAGCCAGAGGAAGGTGTGTCCCTGTCTCACCCAGCACTGTGACAGCAGCGGAGGAGTGTATGCAGAGCTGTTGTTGGAGCCAGAGGAAAGGAAGCAGAGAGGAAGAGGAGCCAGGAAGGTGTGTCCCTGTCTCACCCAGCACTGTGACGGGGCAGCGGAGGAGTGTATGCAGAGCTGTTGTTGGAGCCAGAGGAAAGGAAGCAGAGAGGAAGAGGAGCCAGAGGAAGGTGTGTCCCTGTCTCACCCAGCACTGTGACGGCAGCGGAGGAGTGTATGCAGCCTCTCTGATTACAGGCGGTGCAGGTGTAGAGACCAGCGTCCTCTTCACTGACACGCTGGATACTCAACGTCCTGTTGGCGTCCTGCAGCTGCAGTCCTACACACACACACACACACACACACACACACAACACACACACACACACACACACACGGCTGTCAATCACTGACACAAACACGTAGGCATGCGCTTGCACACACACACCATTCTGACAAACACACACACACACACACACACACACACACACACACACACACACACACACACACACACACACACACACACACACACACACACACACACACACAACTAGTCTTGTCTGCTAACCTGACAGCTACTCAGATTGATCCTAATGTCAGCCTATCCTCCCTCCCTCCCTCCCTCCCTCGCTCCCTCGCTCCCTCGATCGCTCCCCCTCCCTCCCTCCCCCCTCCCTCCTTCCCTCCCTCCCTTTCATCTACCTCTCTATCACTCCTTTCCACATTTCATTTATTTAATGTCTCCAAAGTGATGTCCCAGCTGTCTGCACTCCTGCCAGACTGTCACTCAATCCAACCCCCCGACCTCTAACCCCTCAGAGACACACTGTGGAAGCTGATGACTACAGCTACAGGTGTGGGAGATGGCACGGCGTATACGGTGTGTGTGTTCATGTCTCCGTGTGTCTGTGTGCCTTTGTGTGTGTGTGTGTGTGTGTGTGTGTGTGTGTGTGTGTGTGTCTGTGTGTGTGGGTACCTACCTGACATTTGGTGCAGGGGCTGGTTGTCTTTGAACCAGGAGAGGTGTGGTGAAGGAGTTCCCACTACATCACACTCCATCAGGAGAGACTCACTGACGTTCACTGTCTGATTGGTCGGGTTGTGTCTGTACCGGGGGGCTTCTAGAGCTGGGGAGGGGGAATAGAGAGAGAGAGAGGAGAGAGAGAAGAGAGTGAGAGAGAGAGAGAGAGAGAGAGAGAGAGAGAGAGAGAGAGAGAGAGAGAGAGAGAGAGAGAGGAGACGAGAGAGAGAGAGAGAGAGAGAGAGAGAGAGACAAAGAGAGAGAGACAAAGAGAGAGAGAGAACAAGAGAGAGAGAATGAGAGAGAGAGAGAGAGAATGAGAGAGAGAAAACGAGAGAGAGAGAACGAGAGAGCGAGAGAGAGAGAGAGAGAACGAGAGAGAGAGAACAAGAGAGAGAGAACAAGAGAGAGAGAGAGAGAGAGAGAGAGAATGAGAGACAAGAGAGAGAGAACGAGAGAGAGAGAGAGAGAACAAGAGAAAGAGAGAGAGAGAGAACATGAGAGAGAGAACGAGAGAGAAAGAACGAGAGCGAGAACGAGAGAGAGAAAGAGAGAGAGAGAACGAGAGAGAGAACAAGAGAGAGAACAAGGGAGAGAGAGAACAAGAGAGAGAAAGAGAGAGAGAACAAGAGAAAGAGAATGAGAGAGAGAATGAGAGAGAGAAAGAGAGAGAGAGAACGAGAGAGAGAACAAGAGAGAGAACGAGAGAGTGAGAACGAGAGAGAGAAAGAGAGAGAGAGAATGAGAGAGAGAACAAGAGAGAGCGAAAGAGAACGAGAGAGAACAAGAGAGAGAGAACAAGAGAAATAGAGAGAGAGAGCACAAGAGAGAGAAAGAGAGAGAACAAGAAAGAGAGAGAGAACAAGATAGAGAGAGAGAGAACAAGAGAGAGAGTGAATGAGAGAACGAGAGAGATAGAACGAGAGAGAGAGAACAGAGAGAGAGAGAGAGAGAGAGAGAGAGAGAGAATGAGAGAGAACAAGAGAGAGAGAACGAGAGAGAGAGAACAAGAGAGAGAGAGAACAAGAGAAAGAGTGAGAGAGAGAACAAGAGAGAGAGAACGAGAGAGAGAGAATGAGAGAGAGAGAACGAGAGAGAGAAAAAGAAAGAGAGAAAGAGAGAGAGAGAACGAGAGAGAGAACAAGAGAGAGAACAAGGGAGAGAGAGAACAAGAGAGAGAGCAAGAGAGAGAAAGAGAGAGAGAACAAGAGAGAGAGAACGAGAGAGAGAGAACGAGAGAGAGAGAACGAGAGAGAGAGAGAGAGAATGAGAGAGAGAGAGAGAACGAGAGAGATAGAACAAGAGAGAGAACGAGAGAGAGATAAGAGAGAGAGAGAGAGAACGAGAGAGAACGAGAGAGAACAAGAGAGAACAAGAGAGAGAGAGAACAAGAGAGAGAACAAGAGAGAGAGAGAGAGAGAGAGAGCAAGAGAGAGAAAGAGAGAGAGAACAGAGAGAGAACGAGAGAGAGAGAGAACGAGAGAGAGAGAGAACGAGAGAGAGAACAAGAGAGAGAACGAGAGAGAGAGAGAGAGAACAGAGAGAGAACGAGAGAGAACAAGAGAGAGAGAGAGAACAAAAGAGAGAGAGAGAGAGAGAGAGAGAGAGAGAGAGAGAGAGAGAGAGAGAGAGAGAGAGAGAGAGAGAGAGAGAGAGAGAGAGAGAGAGAGAGGAGAGAAGAGAGACAGAGAGAGTGAGAGAACAGATTGTACTCCTTATGGACTCAAACGGGAAATACATAGAAGAAAATAAACTTTTTCCCAAACACAAAGTCTCAAAAGACCAGCGAGACACCCTCCCAGACCAGCGAGACACCCCGCCCAGACCTGCGAGACACTCTCCCAGACCAGCGAGAAACCCCGCCCAGACCAGCGAGACACCCCGCCCAGACCAGCGAGACACCCCGCCCAGACCAGCGAGACACCCCGCCCAGACCAGCGAGACACCCCGCCCAGACCAGCGAGGCACTCTCCCAGACCAGCGAGACACTCTCCCGGACCAGCGAGACACTCTCCCGGACCAGCGAGACACTCTCCCGGACCAGCGAGACACCCCATCCAGACCAGCGATACACTCTCCCAGACCAGCGAGACACTCTCCCAGACCAGCGAGACACTCTCCCAGACCAGCGAGACACTCTCCCAGACCAGCGATACACTCTCCCAGACCAGCGAGACACCCCGCCCAGACCAGCGAGACACCCCGCCCAGACCAGCGAGACACTCTCCCAGACCAGCGAGACACTCTCCCAGACCAGCGAGACACCCCGCCCAGACCAGCGAGACACCCCGCCCAGACCAGCGAGACACTCTCCCAGACCAGCAAGACACTCTCCCAGACCAGCGAGACACTCTCCCAGACCAGCGAGACACTCTCCCAGACCAGTGAGACACCCTCAGACCAGCGAGACACTCTCCCGGACCAGCGAGACACTCTCCCAGACCAGTGAGTCACCCTCCCAGACCAGTGAGACACTCTCCCAGACCAGCGAGACACTCTCCCAGACCAGCGAGACACCCTCAGACCTGCGGGAACCTCCCCCCTCCCCCAGACCTACATATAGAGGACCCCCGCCGAGAGGACCTACATCCAGACCACACCACAGCAAAAAAAAAAAAAAAAAAAATAAGCACCACCAGCCACATCCACACCCCCACCCCAACCAATCAACACCCCCCAAACCAACCATGCCCTCACCCCATTTAGGCCCCCTCAGATCAGACCTATGCCCCTCCTACCCACCCCATGCCCCCCAATCCCGCAAAGAGGGCCTCAACATGAAAGTCACACATACGCCCGTGAGAAGGCAAACAGGCCCAACCCCCACTCTTACACTAGCCCAATCCAATGGCATGTACCAGATGCTCAGCAGGCTCTGCTCACACTTACTGGTCTGAGGCCAAACCACACGACTAACAACATTGGACACTTTATGGAACACAAAGCCTTCACTATCTCATCCTGGAATATCCAAGGCCTGAGGTCATCTGCCTTTGGCATAAAGAGCAGGAATCTGGACTTCACCTAAGAAACCAGAAATACAGACATTGTCATCATACAATAGACATGGTATAGAGGAGATGGACCCACTGGTTGCCCTCTAGGTTACAGAGAGCTGGTAGTCCCATCCACCAAACTACCAGGTGTGAAACAGGGAAGAGACTCAGGGGGTATGCTAATTTGGTATAGAGCAGACCTATCTCACTCGATTAAATTAATCGAAACAGGAACATTTTACATTTGGCTAGAAATTCAAAAGGAAATTATCTCAACAGAGAAAAATGTCCTCCTGTGTGCTACCTATATCCCCCCACTAGAATCCCCATACTTTAATGAAGACAGTTTCTCCATCCTGGAGGGGGAAATCAATCATTTCCAGGCCCAGGGACATGTACTAGTCTGTGGCGACCTAAATGCCAGAACTAGACAAGAATCTGACACCCTCAGCACACCTACCTGGTGGTGACAGCATTTGCTCCCCCTACACACAACTACGACAACATAACCAACAAAAACGAGTCACAACTCCTGCAGCTCTGTCGCACGCTGGGTATGTACATAGTCAATGGTAGGCTTCGAGGAGACTCCTACGGTAGATACACCTATAGCTCATCTCTTGGCAGTAGTACTGTAGATTACTTTATCACTGACCTCAACCCAGAGTCTCTCAGAGCGTTCAAAGTCAGCTCAATGACACCCCTATCAGATCACAGCAAAATCACAGTCTACTTGAACAGAGCAATACTCAATCATGAGGCATCAAAGCCAAAGGAACTGCATGCTATAGATGGAAGGAAAGTAGTGTGGAAACCTACCAAAAAACAATTAGGCAACAACAAATTCAATCCCTTTTAGACAACTTCCTGGACAAAATATTTCACTGTAATAGTGAAGGTGTAAACTTGGCAGTAGAAAACCTAAAAAGTATATTTGACCTCAGCTTCCCTATCAAATTTAAAACTTTCTAGCAGACAACCTAAGAAAATTAACAACAATGACAAATGGTTTGATGAAGAATGCAAAAACCTAAGAAAGAAATTGAGAAACCTGTCCAACCAAAAACATAGAGACCCAGAAAACCTGAGCCTACGCCTTCACTATGGTGAATCACTAAAACAATACAGAAATAAACTACGGAAAAAGAAGGAACAACACGTCAGAAATCAGCTCAATATAATTGAAGGATCCATAGACTCTAACCACTTCTGGGAAAATTGGAAAACACTAAACAAAGAACAACAAGAAGCGTTATCTATCCAAAACTGAGATGTATGGATAAACCACTTCTCCAATCTTTTTGGCCCTATAACAAAGAACAAAGAACAAACATCAAAAACATATACATGATCAAATACAAATCTTAGAATCAACTATTAAAGACTACCATATTTTTTTACATTTTAGTCATTTAGCAGACGCTCTTATCCAGTGAGTGCATACGTTTTTTTATTTTATATATTTTTTTCACACTGGCCCCCCGTGGGAATCGAACCCACAACCCTGGCATTGCAAACGCCATGCTCTACCAACCAAGCTACATCCCTGCCGGCCATTCCTTACCCTACCCTGGACGACGCTGGGCCAATTGTGCGCCGCCCCATGGGTCTCCCGGTCGCGGCCGGCTATGACATATACATGATCAAATGCAAATCTTAGAATCAGCTATGAAAGACTACCAGAACCCACTGGATTCTCAAATTACATTGAATGAACTACAAGACAAAATACAAACCCTCCATCCCAGCCTGTGGTGTTGATGGTATCCTAAATGAAATGATAAAATATACAGACCACAAATTCCAGTTGGCTATGGTTAAACTCTTTAACATCATACTTAGCTCTGGCATCTTCCCCAATATTTGGAACCAAGGACTGATCAACCCAATCCACAAAAGTGTAGACAAATTTGACCCCAATAACTACAGTGGGATATGCGTCAACAGCAACCTTGGGAAAATCCTCTGCATTATCATTAACAGCAGACTCACATTTCCTCAGTGTAAACAATGTACTGAGCAAATGTCAAATTCGCGTTTTACCAAATTACCGTACGACAGACCACGTATTCACCCTACTCACCCTAATTGACAAACAAACAAACCAAAACAAAGGCAATGTCTTCTCATGCTTTGTTGAGTTCAAAAAAGCTTTTGACTCAATTTGGCATGAGGGTCTGCTATACAAATTGATGGAAAGTGGGGTTGGGGGAAAAACATACAACATTATAAAATCCATGTACACAAACAAGTGTGCGGTTAAAATTAGCAAAAAACACACACATTTCTTTCCACAGGACCGTGGAGTGAGACAGGGATGCAGTTTAAGCCCCACCCTCTTCAACATATATATCAACGAATTGGCGAGGGCACTAGAACAGTCTGCAGCACCCGGCCTCACCCTACTAGAATCTGAAATCAAATGTCTACTGTTTGCTGATGATCTGGTGCTTCTGTCCCCAACCAAGGAGGGCCTACAGCAGCACCTAGATCTTCTGCACAGATTATGTCAGACCTGGGCCTTGACAGTAAATCTCAGTAAGACAAATATAATGGTGTTCCAAAAAAGGTCCAGTTGCCAGGACCTCAAATACAAATTCCATCTAGACACTGTTGCCCTAGAGCACACAAAAAACTATACATACCTCGGCCTAAACATCAGCGCCACAGGTTACTGCCATCAAAAATAACATAAAATTTGACATACCAATTAGGATCTGGCTAAAAATACTTGAATCTGTTATAGAACCCATTGCCCTTAATGGTTGTGAGGTCTGGGGTCCGCTCACCAACCAAGAATTCACAAAATGGGACAAACACCAAATTGAGGCTCTGCATGCAGAATTCTGCAAAAACATCCTCCGTGTACAACGTAAAACACCAAATAATGCATGCAGAGCAGAATTAGGCCGATACCCACTAATTATCAACATCCAGAAAAGAGCCGTTAAATTCTATAACCACCTAAAAGGAAGCGATTCCCAAACCTTCCATAACAAAGCTATAATCTACAGAGAGATGAACTTGGAGAAGAGTCCCCTAAGTAAGCTGGTCCTGGGGCTCTGTTCATAAACACAAACAGACCCCACAGAGCCCCAGGACAGCAACACAATTAGACCCAACCAAATCATGAGAAAACAAAAAATATAATTACTTGACACATTGGAAAGAATTAACAAAAAAACAGAGCAAACTAGGGTGCTATTTGGCCCTAAACAGGGAGTACACAGTGTCAGGAGATGGAGAATACCATGTGACTGAGGTTAAAGGGTCAGGACTGGACATGAATTAAGCGTTAGTGTGTTAATGACTGGGCCTATCTTCAGAGGGACTAGTGCGTGTTTAAACCCTACAGCGTCTTCGTCTCAGGCCTAACAACACCCGTGCCGATATATACTCCAAACACCGGCTTCTTGGGCATTATCACTTAAATACACTGAGATAAATACACTGTGTGTGTTGGTGTGTGAGGGCGACGTTCTTCTGTGTGTGTGTGTGTGTGTGGGTATATGGTTACACTCTTAGAATAAAGGTGCTATCTAGAACCAATAAGGGTTCTTCGCTGTCCCCATAGGAGAAACCTTTGAAGAACCCTGTTTGGTTCCAGGTAGAACCCTTTTGGGTTCTAATTGGAATCCAAAAGGGTTCTACCTGGATCCAAAAAGGGTTCTCCTATGGGGATAGCCGAAGAACCCTTTTGGAACCCTTCTTTCTAAGAGTGTAACCGTTCCTGTGCGTTTACTCTCTCACCTTTAACCGATATGTATTTGCGTAGACAGTGTTTCTC
>NW_025533477.1:1397500-1460000 GCF_020615455.1 Coregonus clupeaformis
ACGCACAGCGATACATTTTAAATACTAGTGGAGGGACTTTACCTCACATTCAAAAGCGAGACGATATTTCTACAGCGTAATGATAAGTAATGAAATGTAGCATTGTATATTACCCGTGTGAAACTCACAGCAGCTCTAATGAGACATGAAATTAGAAACAGACCTTTATGAGTCCTTTGGGGGAATGCGATGCGTAATGTAATGTGTATGAAGCACAGAATACAATCAGGTTCATTACCAATGACTGAGGGCCGTCCCTTTTGATAGCCCGGTGTTACCTTGTGAAATATACATCGGTGTCGTGACTGTCATGTGAAATAGACATTACAGGGTTTTTATCGCTTTGGTACTATTTTCACAAGTATACAGTGCCTTGCAAAAGTATTCACCCCCCTTGGCGTTTTTCCTATTTTGTTGCATTACAACCTGTAATTTAAATTGATTTTTATTTGGATTTCATGTAATGGACATACACAAAATAGTCCAAATTGGTGAAGTGAAATGAAAAAATATAAATAACAGAAAAGTGGTGCGTGCATATATATTCACCCCCTTTGCTATGAAGCCCCAAAATAAGATCTGGTGCAACCAATTACCTTCAGAAGTCACATAATTAGTTAAATAAAGTCCACCTGTGTGCAATCTAAGTGTCACATGATCTCAGTATATATACACCTGTTCTGAAAGGCCCCAGAGTCTGCAACACCACTAAGCAAGGGGCACCACCAAGCAAGCGGCACCATGAAGACCAAGGACCTCTCCAAACAGGTCAGGGACAAAGTTGTGGAGAAGTACAGATCAGGGTTGGGTTATAAAAAGAATATCTGAAACTTTGAACATCCCACGGAGGACCATTAAATCCATTATTAAAAAATGGAAAGAAATGGCACCACAACAAACCTGCCAAGAGAGGGCCGCCCACCAAAACTCACGGACCAGGCAAGGAGGGCATTAATCAGAGAGGCAACAAAGAGACCAAAGATAACCCTGAAGGAGCTGCAAAGCTCCACAGTGGAGATTGGAGTATCTGTCCATAGGACCACTTTAAGCCGTACACTCCACAGAGCTGGGCTTTACGGAAGAGTGGCCAGAAAAAAGCCATTGCTTGAAGAAAAAAATAAGCAAACACGTTTGGTGTTCGCCAAAAGGCATGTGGGAGACTCCCCAAACATATGGAAGAAGGTACTCTGGTCAGATGAGACTAAAATTTAGCTTTTTGGCCATCAAGGAAAACGCTATGTCATGCGCAAACCCAACACCTCTCATCACCCCGAGAACACCATGTTTTTTTATCGGCAGGGACTTGGAAACTGGTCAGAATTGAAGGAATGATGAATGGCGCTAAATACAGGGTAGGTCTTGAGGGAAACCTGTTTCAGTCTTCCAGAGATTTGAGACTGGGACGGAGGTTCACCTTCCAGCATGACAATGACCCAAAGCATACTGCTAAAGCAACACTCGAGTGGTTTAAGGGGAAACATTTAAATGTCTTGGAATGGCCTAGTCAAAGCCCAGACCTCAATCCAATTGAGAATCTGTGGTATGACTTAAAGATTGCTGTACACCAGCGGAACCCATCCAACTTGAAGGAGCTGGAGCAGTTTTGCCTTGAAGAATTGGCAATAATCCCAGTGGCTAGATGTGCCAAGCTTATAGAGACATACCCCAAGAGACTTGCAGCTGTAATTGCTGCAGAAGGTGGCTCTACAAAGGGGTGAATAGTTATGCACACTCAAGTTCTCTGTTTTTTTGTCTTATTTCTTTTTTGTTTCACCCCCCAAAAATGCAATGCTCACAATACTTTTCATATATAATAATAATATAATATAATATGCCATTTAGCAGATGCTTTTATCCAAAGCGACTTACAGTCATGCGTGCATACATTTTTTGTGTATGCGTGGTCCCGGGGATCGAACCCACTACCCTGGTGTTACAAGCGCCGTGCTCTACCAGCTGAGCTACAGAGGACCACCCGTATCATTCTCTTGTCATTTGACCATCACTTAATCCAAATGTGCTTAACTGTTAATCACTTAACCGTTTGGTAAACCGATAGAGTTTAAACTGGTTTGCCTACTATATATATATGGATTTTGAGAACTACAGAAATAAAATGTGTGTTTGTAAAGTATTAACATCTAAATGACATGTATGATACATGATAAACATACATAATGACTACTAGTTATTGCTAATTGATTTCACATAGTGGTAACCACAATTGGTCACCATATAAAAGGGGGGGTGTGAACACTTGCAATTTCTTTCAACATCAATCAATTTTCAATCAATTTTATTTTATATAGCCCTTCTTACATCAGCTAATATCTCGAAGTGCTGTACAGAAACCCAGCCTAAAACCCCAAACAGCTAGTAATGCAGGTGTAGAAGCACGGTGGCTAGGAAAAACTCCCTAGAAAGGCGAAAGCCTAGGAAGAAACCTAGAGAGGAACCAGGCTATGAGGGGTGGCCAGTCCTCTTCTGGCTGTGCCGGGTGGAGATTATAACAGAACCATGCCAAGATGTTCAAAAATGTTCATAAGTGACAAGCATGGTCAAATAATAATCAGGAATAAATCTCAGTTGGCTTTTCATAGCCGATCATTAAGATGGAGCAGGATAGACAGCAGGGAGAGGAAGAAACCAAAGAGCTGGTGGACAAGGGCCCATCAGAGAGGTCAGAGAGGTGGGCATGGGCCCCATCAGAGAGGTCAGAGAGGTGGGCATGGGCCCCATCAGAGAGGTCAGAGAGGTCAGAGAGGTGGGCATGGGCCCCGTCAGAGAGGTCAGAGAGGTGGACATGGGCCCCGTCAGAGAGGTCAGAGAGGAGGGCATGGGCCCCATCAGAGAGGTCAGAGAGGAGGGCATGGGCCCCATCAGAGAGGTCAGAGAGGTGGGCATGGGCCCCATCAAAGAGGTCAAAGAGGTGGACATGGGGCCGTAAGAGAGGTCAGAGAGGTGGACATGGGGCCGTAAGAGAGGTCAGAGAGGTGGACATGGGGCCGTAAGAGAGGTCAGAGAGGTCAGAGAGGTGGACATGGGCCCCATCAGAGAGGTCAAAGAGGTGGACATGGGGCCGTAAGAGAGGTCAGAGAGGTGGACATGGGGCCGTAAGAGAGGTCAGAGAGGTCAGAGAGGTGGACATGGGCCCCATCAAAGAGGTCAAAGAGGTGGGCATCAGAGAGAGGGAGGCAGACGGCAGGGAACTGTTGTGTCTAATGAAGTCCGGGTCAACGTTGTTGACCATGTGGTAAACAGAGGCCTTACCATGGCAGAGGCTGACAGATTAGTTCACCCCAATCTGAAATGATCAACTGTCAATTCTTTCATGAGAAAAACAATAATTCTGCAGGATATGCACTATGCCTTACCATTACATTTACAGTAAATTGCATTTGTGACCCGTTTCAGGAAGCTAGGCGTATGTCACTACATCACAGGAGAGGCATTTTAACGTTTTTTAAAAAATTTTTTTATCAAAATGCGTTTTTTGGCAGAAATGGCTTCTGGAACATGTGAACTTTCATGTGCCTTAATAACAAACTTGTATGCCATCTGTAAATCCGAATACAATTGTTAAATGACGAGCCTAGTTGGTTTAGCCACGGAAAAATACAGGAACCCTTCCGCTAGCCATGATTGGCTGAGATAATTTATGCCGAGAGATTAGTTCAAATTGGTCTGCCATGTAGCATGCTTCTATCTATAACATTAGCTTTTTTATATATACAGTGGGGAAAACAAGTATTTAGTCAGCCACCAATTGTGCAAGTTCTCCCACTTAAAAAGATGAGAGAGGCCTGTAATTTTCATCATAGGTACACGTCAACTATGACAGACAAAATGAGAAAAAAAAATCCAGAAAATCACATTGTAGGATTTTTTATGAATTTATTTGCAAATTATGGTGGAAAATAAGTATTTGGTCAATAACAAAAGTTTCTCAATACTTTGTTATATACCCTTTGTTGGCAATGACACAGGTCAAACGTTTTCTGTAAGTCTTCACAAGGTTTTCACACACTGTTGCTGGTATTTTGGCCCATTCCTCCATGCAGATCTCCTCTAGAGCAGTGATGTTTTGGGGCTGTCGCTGGGCAACACAGACTTTCAACTCCCTCCAAAGATTTTCTATGGGATTGAGATCTGGAGACTGGCTAGGCCACTCCAGGACCTTGAAATGCTTCTTACGAAGCCACTCCTTCGTTGCTCGGGCGGTGTGTTTGGGATCATTGTCATGCTGAAAGACCCAGCCACGTTTCATCTTCAATGCCCTTGCTGATGGAAGGTGGTTTTCACTCAAAATCTCATGATACATGGCCCCATTCATTCTTTCCTTTACACGGATCAGTCGTCCTGGTCCCTTTGCAGAAAAACAGCCCCAAAGCATGATGTTTCCACCCCCATGCTTCACAGTAGGTATGGTGTTCTTTGGATGCAACTCAGCATTCTTTGTCCTCCAAACACGACGAGTTGAGTTTTTACCAAAAAAGTTCTATTTTGGTTTCATCTGACCATATGACATTCTCCCAATCCTCTTCTGGATCATCCAAATGCACTCTAGCAAACTTCAGACGGGCCTGGACATGTACTGGCTTAAGCAGGGGGACACGTCTGTCACTGCAGGATTTGAGTCCCTGGCGGCGTAGTGTGTTACTGATGGTAGGCTTTGTTACTTTGGTCCCAGCTCTCTGCAGGTCATTCACTAGGTCCCCCGTGTGGTTCTGGGATTTTTGCTCACCGTTCTTGTGATCATTTTGACCCCATGGGGTGAGATCTTGCGTGGAGCCCCAGATCGAGGGAGATTATCAGTGGTCTTGTATGTCTTCCATTTCCTAATAATTGCTCCCACAGTTGATTTCTTCAAACCAAGCTGCTTACCTATTGCAGATTCAGTCTTCCCAGCCTGATGCAGGTCTACAATTTTGTTTCTGGTGTCCTTTGACAGCTCTTTGGTCTTGGCCATAGTGGAGTTTGGAGTGTGACTGTTTGAGGTTGTGGACAGGTGTCTTTTGTACTGATAACAAGTTAAAACAGGTGCCATTAATACAGGTAACGTGTGGAGGACAGAGGAGCCTCTTAAAGAAGAAGTTACAGGTCTGTGAGAGCCAGAAATCTTGCTTGTTTGTAGGTGACCAAATACTTATTTTCCACCATAATTTGCAAATAAATTCATTAAAAATCCTACAATGTGTTTTTCTGGATTTTTTTCCCTCAATTTGTCTGTCATAGTTGACGTGTACCTATGATGACAATTACAGGCCTCTCTCATCTTTTTAAGTGGGAGAACTTGCACAATTGGTGGCTGACTAAATACTTTTTTTCCCCACTGTATATATCTCATGAAGAACTGAAAAAGTTGTGATGGACTACTTTCTGGAGTGCCATGCTGACTCTCTCTGATTCTGAAAATGAATCAGACAATGAGGAAATCCCTGATTTAGGTAAAAACATTTTCATTGAACCAGACATTGTAGAGTCTTCTGATGACAGTGGGGGGAGAAACGGTGTATTTGTCACAGAAGAAGTTGACCGAGTTTTTAAATCAGTAGAATGCCTGGTGGAAGCAGAGAGATGATTGCCAAATGCGGAGAGAGTCGAAAAGAGAACACAGAAGGCTGTTGTATAAAACACCTGTCTCCGGATTACATCTTCAAACTAAGGGCAACCATGGCATCCGTGACAGAGAGGGAGAAGCGTCCATCCATGTATACGGGTAAGATAGTCTAGCTAGCTACATTTTCAGATATTACACGTTTCTAATTTTGTCAGAAAGTCGTTTTCATTTCAAGTTAAAGTGTACTGTTAGCTAGCTAGCTAACGTTAGCTGGCTGGCTCGCTAGCTAAAGTTATAGCTATTTTTTTAGTATCGCAGAAAGCCTTTTGCATTGCTAGTTATAGCCTAATGTTAGCTAGCTAGCTAACATTGAACCTAGTTGGTTAGCTTTAGCTACCTGCAGATTCATGCATGGTAGTATTGCCGCGTTCAAACCAACTCTGAAAAATACGAGGTCAAATCATGACATCAGTGATCTTCAGGTCGGAAAGTCGGAGCTCTAGAAAGAGGCCCGAGTTCCCGAGTTGGAATTCCGAGTTGGATGGCGGTTCAAATCGATTTTTCCCAGTCAGAGGTCTTTTTTTCTCTCAAAGTTATCAGTTGTTTTGAACGCACTGAAGACGGAAGTCGGAGATTTCCGAGTTCCCAGTTTTGAACGCGGCATTATAGTTGGGATTATGGTTCATTGTTCACTGTCTAAACAAAAGACTCCACTATGCAAGTAACCATTTCACTGTACCGTTTACACCATCTGTATCCTGTGCATGTGACAAATCAACTTTGATTTGATTTGATATATTTGTGTGTGTTTACCAGAGACAGTAATGTGAAGAACAACATGACCTGCACCAATCAGATTAGGATATAGGCCAAGGACTAGTCTTGAAATCTTTGGTTGTTTACTACAACTGTGAGTCCTTAAAGAGATGAGTGGGGCTATTCCTTAAGAGGGTGTGAACGATGCTGAATGGAGGTAGACAAAGAAGAGCTCTCCAGTAGCTACCAAAACATTCACGGGCCATTTTCTAAAAAGTGGGGTTTCAAGTTTATCAACTTTCAAAGCAGAATTACTTTCCCATTGTTCCTCAACTGCAGTGTATGATATACCAATTTCTAGTTCTGAGTCAATACTTTTATCCAATGTAAAAAAAAACACAATTTCAAATTTTGCTACATAGGACCGAATCCAGGTGGTGGGTCACATATTGTAATGCATGTGATTTCACAAAACATGTTACAGTATTCGTACAGTATGATCTATTGACGGTATACTCTGTTCTAGCCTCAGAATTGACAGAAGACCCCTTGGTGTTGGCCCGTGGCCGTGTGCTGACCGACCAGCAGGATTGGGCCGTGGTGGAAATGGTGAGGGCCAGGAATGACATACGTCTGTCTGAAATAAAGCAGGCCATTGAGGAGAATGATGACACCTTTGCCAATGTGGCATCCATCAGCCTACCAACAATCACCCGCCTTTTGAAGAGGCACCAGGTATCTATGAAACACATTGACCTGGAGCCTTCTGAGAGAAACAACTGGGGGGCCGAGTATGTTCAGGTACAGCACTATACACTGTATTACTGTTGCTATTAATGCACATGCTACTTCACAATATCATAATGGAACTATACTGTAGAAATAACTACCCAAAATATATATTTAAAGGGTGGTGGTGCTTGATGCTGCTGTGAACCATCACATGTATATCCTTGTTGATAAATCGGGCTTCAAACTGGCCAAAACTCGGCGCCGTGGGCGGAACCTCATCGGCCAACGGGTGACCGTCCAAGTGCCTGGACAACGTGGGGGAAACATCTCCATGTGCAGCAGCTATCTCTGTAGATGGTGTGGTAGGAAGCAGGCCATTACTTGGATCCTACCACGCTACACACCTCATTGTGTTTCTCAATGAAATTGAGAAGGCCTGTCAAGGTGAAGAGGTCACCTATGTCAAGGTGAAGAGGTCACCTATGTCAAGGTGAAGAGGTCACCTATGTCAAGGTGAAGAGGTCACCTATGTCAAGGTGAAGAGGTCACCTATGTCAAGGTGAAGAGGTCACCTATGTCAAGGTGAAGAGGTCACCTATGTCAAGGTGAAGAGGTCAACGTCAGCTACCACCATGCAGAGGTTGGTTAAGGCATCCCCGATTCGTGACCCCATACCTACCCCCCCCATATTTTTTTCAGCATGGAGGTGGAAGGTGTACGATCGCCATCCCCATGAGCATGCCTTCTGGCCATGGATGAGACATGCGACGACATCAATGCAGACCAATGTCAAGCTTGGATTTGCCCAAAGGTTTTTCCCACGGTGAATGAACGTTCACTGTGATGTGTGCTAAACGTTATGTTTTATTTTCATTCATTTATTCGTTTAATTTAATTTCTTACATTTGATTCCAGACAGTACACCTATGTTGCAATTATATCTGAAAAATAACATGTTTTTGTTGATGAACGATTGTAGAGGATATCTTCAGTGATCACACCTTTGATTACACGTTGGATAGATATTACGGAAATTATAGATTTTCTGTCAATTTTCTTGGGTCATGGAAGTTTATTACCTAATGGGAAACTGTGTAATCTACTCTGATTTACAGCACTGTAGCATGTTACTTTCAGCACTTCTAAGGGTGATTTTAAACACGTATATATACAAAAGTCTTCAAATTTGTGGATTCGGCTATTTTAGCCACACTGTTGCTGACAGGTGTATAAACTGGAGCACACAGCCATCCAACAAGCTGTTATTGTGAAGTGGAAACGTCTAGGAGCAACAACGGCTCAGCCGTGAAGTGGTAGGCCACACAAGCTCACAGAATGAGACCACCGAGTGCTGTAGCGCGTAAAAATCGTCTGTCCTCGGTTGCAACACTCACTACTGAGTTCCAAACTGCCTCTGGAAGCAACGTCAGCACAATAACTGTTCGTCGGGAGCTTCATGAAATGAGTTTCCATGGCCGAGCAGCCGCACACAAGGCTAAGATCACCATGCGCAACGCCAAGCGTCGGCTGGAGTGGTGTAAAGCTCGCCACCATTGGACTCTGGAGCGGTGGAAACGTGTTCTCTGGAGTGATGAATCACGCGTCACCATCTGACAGTACGATGGACGAATCTGGGTTTGGCGGATGCCAGGAGAATGCTACCTGCCCCAATGCATAGTGCCAACTGTAAAGTTTGGTGGAGGAGGAATAATGGTCTGGGGCTGTTTCTCATGGTTCGGGCTAGGCCCCTTAGTTCCAGTGAAGGGAAATCTTAACGCTACAGCATACAAGGACATTCTAGACGATTCTGTGCTTCCAACTTTGTGTAAACAGCTTGGGGAAGGCCCTTTCCTGTTTCAGCATGACAATGCCCCCGTGCAAAAAGAGAGGTCCATACAGAAATGGTTTGTCAAGATCGGTGTGGAAGTACTTGACTGGCCTGCACAGAGCCCTGACCTCAACCCCGTCGAACACCTTTGGGATGAATTGGAACGCCGACTGCGAGCCAGGCCTAATCGCCCAACATCAGTGCCCGACCTCACTAATGCTCTTGTGGCTGAATGGAAGCAAGTCCCCACAGCAATGTTCCAACATCTAGTGGAAAGCCTTCCCAGAAGAGTGGAGGCTGTTATAGCAGCAAAGGGGGGACCAACTCCACATTAATGCCCATGATTTTGGAATGAGAAGTTCGACAAGCAGGAGTCCACATACTTCTGGTCATGTAGTGTATCTTGCATTGTTTGCTATTGGATTAACTGGTAGTTAAAATGACTAAATTGAAAATACATTATTATGTTGTGTTTTAGTGATTAAACCAACGTTCTCATTACATTTCACAATAAACGTATATTGTGAATCAATGGTTGTGTGATGAGAGATGTTTACAATCCAAATGAATGCACAATGACAGGTTTTGAATGAAAGACCGGCTGCGTTACTAGTTTGGAGTTTTGTACTAAGAGTTATGAAAAACAGACAGTACCAGTCAAAAGGTTTGGACACACCTACTCATTCAAGGGCTTTTCTTTATTTTTACTATTTTCTACATTGTAGAATAATAGTGAAGACATCAAAACTATGAAATAACACACATGGAATTATGTAGTAACCAGAAAAGTGTTGAACAAATAGCCACCCTTTGCCTTGATGACAGCTTTGCACACTCTTGGCATTCTCTCAACCAGCTTCATGAGATATTATGGCAAGAACAGCTCAAATAAGCAAAGAGAAACAACAGTCCAACATTACTTTAAGACATGAACATTTCAAGAACTTTGAAAGTTTCTTCAAGTGCAGTCGCAAAAACCATTAAGCGCTATGATGAAACTGGCT
Source organism: Coregonus clupeaformis (assembly GCF_020615455.1). NCBI lineage: Eukaryota > Metazoa > Chordata > Actinopteri > Salmoniformes > Salmonidae > Coregonus > Coregonus clupeaformis. The sequence goes on from NW_025533477.1 coordinate 1,407,381, forward strand.
CTCATGAGGACCGCCACAGGAATGGAAGACCCAGAGTTACATCTGTTGCAGAGGATAAGCTCATTAGAGTTACCAGCCTCAGAAAATGCAGCCCAAATAAATGCTTCACAGAGTTCAAGTCACAGACAAATCTCAACATCAACTGTTCAGAGGGGACTGTGTGAATCAGGCCTTCATGGTCGAATTGTTGCAAAGAAACCACTACTAAAGGACACCAATAATAAGAAGAGACCTGCTTGGGCCAAGAAACACGAGCAATGGACATTAGAACGGTGGAAATGTGTTCTTTGGTCTGGAGTCCAAATTGGAGATTTCTGGTTCCAACCGCTGTGTTCATCCGTTCACTACCCGCCCTCCAGGACACCTACAGCACCCGATGTCACAGGAAGGCCAAAAATATCATCAAGGACATGAACCACCAGAGCCACTGCCTGTTCACCCCGCTATCATCCAGAAGGCGGGGTCAGTACAGGTGCATCAAAGCTGGGACCGAGAGAGTGAAAAACAGCTTCTATCTCAAGGCCATCAGACTGTTAAATAGTCATCACTAGCACATTAGAGGCTGCTGCTGGCTATTGAAATCACTGGCCACTTTAAGAAATGGAACACTAGTCACTTTAATAATGTTTACATATCTTGCACTACTCATCTCATATGTATATACTGTATTCTATACTATAATATTTTACTGTATCTTAGTCCATGCCGCTCTGTCATTGCTTGTCCATATATGTATATATTCTTAAATTCCATTCCTTACTAGATTTGATCAACTCATCCTTGACCGCTGGCTATGTCCCTTCCGTCTTCAAGAGAGCGAGAGTTGCACCCCTCCTCAAAAAACCAACACTAGATCCCTCTGATGTCAACAACTACAGACCAGTATCCCTTCTTTCTTTTCTCTCCAAAATTATTGAGCGTGCCGTCTTTAGCCAACTCTCTTGCTATCTCTCTCAGAATGACCTTCTTGATCCAAACCAGTCTGACCTTCTTGATCCAAACCAGTCAGGTTTCAAGACTGGTCATTCAACTGAGACTGCTCTTCTCTGTGTCACGGAGGCTCTCCGCACTGCTAAAGCTAACTCTCTCTCCTCTGCTCTTGTCCTTCTAGACCTGTCTGCTGCCTTTGATACTGTGAACCATCAGATCCTCCTCTCCACCCTCTCCGAGCTGGGCATCTCCGGCGCGGCTCACTCTTGGATTGCGTCCTACCTGACCGGTCGCTCCTACCAAGTGGCGTGGCGAGAAGCTGTCTCCGCACCACGTGCTCTCACCACTGGTGTCCCCCAGGGCTCAGTTCTAGGCCCTCTCCTATTCTCGCTATACACCAAGTCACTTGGCTCTGTCATATCCTCACATGGCCTCTCCTATCATTGCTACGCAGACGACACACAACTAATCTTCTCCTTTCCCCCCTTCTGATAACCAGGTGGCGAATCGCATCTCTGCATGTCTGGCAGACATATCAGTATGGATGACGGATCACCACCTCAAGCTGAACCTCGGCAAGACGGAGCTGCTCTTCCTCCCGGGGAAGGACTGCCCGTTCCATGATCTCGCCATCACGGTTGACAACTCCGTTGTGTCCTCCTCCCAGAGTGCGAAGAGCCTTGGCGTGACCCTAGACAACACCCTGTCGTTTCTCCGCTAACATCAAGGCGGTGACCCGATCCTGTAGGTTCATGCTCTACAACATTCGGAGAGTACGACCCTGCCTTACACAGGAAGCGGCACAGGTCCTAATCCAGGCACTTGTCATCTCCCGTCTGGATTACTGCAACTCGCTGTTGGCTGGGCTCCCTGCCTGTGCCATTAAACCCCTACAACTCATCCAGAATGCCGCAGCCCGTCTGGTGTTCAACCTTCCCAAGTTTTCTCACGTCACCCCGCTCCTCCGCACACTCCACTGGCTTCCAGTTGAAGCTCGCATCTGCTACAAGACCATGGTGCTTGCCTACAGAGCTGTGAGGGGAACGGCACCTCCGTACCTTCAGGCTCTGATCAGTCCCTACACCCAAACGAGGGCATTGCGTTCATCCACCTCTGGCCTGCTGGCTCCCCTACCTCTGCGGAAGCACAGTTCCCGCTCAGCCCAGTCAAAACTGTTCGCTGCTCTGGCACCCCAATGGTGGAACAAGCTCCCTCACGACGCCAGGACAGCGGAGTCACTCACCACCTTCCGGAGACATTTGAAACCCCACCTCTTTAAGGAATACCTGGGATAGGATAAAGTAATCCTTCTACCCCCCCTTAACCCCCCCCCAAAAAACAACAACATTGTAAAGTGGTTATCCCACTGGCTATAAGGTGAATGCACCAATTTGTAAGTCGCTCTGGATAAGAGCGTCTGCTAAATGACGTAAATTTAAAAATGTAAATGTAAAATGTAAATTTGTGTGTATTGGGTATATGTTGTGAAATTGTTAGATATTACTTGTTAGATATTACTGCACTGTCGGAGCTAGAAGCACAAGCATTTCGCTACACCTGCAATAACATCTAAACACGTGTATGTGACAAATAAAATGTGATTTGATGTCTCTAACCAACACTGATTTGTCTAGCATTGTAAGGATAGATGATGTCCCTAACCAACACTGATTTGTCTAGCATTGTAACGATAGATTTGTGTAGTTCCCACCGTAAAGCATGGAGGAGGAGGTGTTATGGTGTGGGGATGCTTTGCTGTCTGTGATTTATTTAGAATTCAAGGCACACTTAACCAGCATGGCTACCACAGCATTCTGCAGCGATACGCCATCCTATCTGGTTTGGGCTTAGTGGGACTATCATTTGTTTTTCAACAGGACAATGACCCAACACACCTCCAGGCTGTGTAAGGGCTATTTGGCCAAGAAGGAGAGTGATGGAGTGCTGCATCAGATGACCTGGCCTCCACAATCCCCCGACCTCAACGCAATTGAGATGGTTTGGGATGAGTCGGACGGCAGAGTGAAGGAAAAGCAGCCAACAAGTGCTCAGCATATGTGGGAACTCCTTCAAGACTGTTGGAAAAGCATTCCAGGTGAAGCTGGTTGAGAGAATGCCAAGAGTGTGCAAAGCTGTCATCAAGGCAAAGGGTGGCTATTTGAAGAATCTCAAATATAAAATATATTTTGATTTGTTTAACACTTTTTTGTTACTACATGATTCAATATGTGTTATTTCATAGTTTTGATGTCTTCACTACTATTCTACAATGTAAATTTTTGTTAAAAATAAAGAAAAACTCATGAATGAGTAGATGTGTCCAAACTTTTGACTGGTAGTGTACTTATGAAAATACACTGCTCAAAAAAATAGGGGGGAACACTAAAATAACACATCCTAGATCTGAATGAATGAAATAATCTTATTAAATACTTATTTCTTTACATAGTTGAATGTGCTGACAACAAAATCACACACAAATTATCAATGGAAATCTAATTTATCAACCCATGGAGGTCTGGATTTGGAGTCACCTTCAAAATTAAAGTGGAAAACCACACTACAGGCTGATCCAACTTTGATGTAATGTCCTTAAAACAAGTCAAAATGAGGCTCAGTAGTGTGTGTGGCCTCCACGTGCCTGTATGACCTCCCTACAATGCCTGGACATGCTCCTGATGAGGTGGCGGATGGTCTCCTGAGGGATCTCCTCCCAGACCTGGACTAAAGCATCCGCCAACTCCTGGACAGTCTGTGGTGCAACGTGGCATTGGTGGATGGAGCGAGACATGATGTCCCAGATGTGCTCAATTGATTCAGGTCTGGGGAATGGGCGGGCCAGTCCATAGCATCAATGCCTTCCTCTTGCAGGAACTGCTGACACACTCCAGCCACATGAGGTCTAGCATTGTCTTGCATTAGGAGGAACCCAGGGCCAACTGCACCAGCATATGGTCTCACAAGGGGTCTGAGGATCTCATCTCGGTACCTAATGGCAGTCAGGCTACCTCTGGCGAGCACATGGAGGGCTGTGCGGCCCCCCAAAGAAATGCCACTCCACACCATGACTGACCCACCGCCAAACCGGTCATGCTGGAGGATGTTGCAGGCAGCAGAACGTTCTCCACGGCGTCTCCAGACTCTGTCACATCTGTCACGTGCTCAGTGTGAACCTGCTTTCATCTGTGAAGAGCACAGGGCGCCAGTGGCGAATTTGCCAATCTTGGTGTTCTCTGGCAAATGCCAAACGTCCTGCACGGTGTTGGGCTGTAAGCACAACCCCCACCTGTGGACGTCGGGCCCTCATACCACCCTCATGAAGTCTGTTTCTGACCGTTTGAGCAGACACATGCACATTTGTGGCCTGCTGGATGTCATTTTGCAGGGCTCTGGCAGTGCTCCTCCTGCTCCTCCTTGCACAAAGGCGGAGGTAGCAGTCCTGCTGCTGGGTTGTTGCCCTCCTACGGCCTCCTCCACGTCTCCTGATGTACTGGCCTGTCTCCTGGTAGCGCCTCCATGCTCTGAACACTACGCTGACAGACACAGCAAACCTTCTTGCCACAGCTCGCATTGATGTGCCATCCTGGATGAGCTGCACTACCTGAGCCACTTGTGTGGGTTGTAGACTCCGTCTCATGCTACCACTAGAGTGAAAGCACCGCCAGCATTCAAAAGTGACCAAAACATCAGCCAGGAAGCATAGGAACTGAGAAGTGGTCTGTGGTCACCACCTGCAAAACCAGTCCTTTATTGGGGGGTGTCTTGCTAATTGCCTATAATTTCCACCTGTTGTCTATTCCATTTGCACAACAGCATGTGACATTTATTGTCAATCAGTGTTGCTTCCTAAGTGGACAGATTGATTTCACAGAAGTGTGATTGACTTGGAGTTACATTGTGTTGTTTAAGTGTTCCCTTAATTTTTTTGAGCAGTGTAGTACCATTAAAATAAAAAATATTAAATGACGCACACACACACACACACACGCACACACACACACGCACACACACGCACACACACACACAAACACACACACACACACACACGCACGCACACACACACACACACACACACACACACACGCGCACGCACGCGCACGCACGCACGCACGCGCACGCACGCACGCACATACACACACACACACACACACACACACACACACACACAGGGTCAGTGAAGTTGTGTGTGTCAGGATGTACGATTGATGACTGCCTGATGAGGGTGTGCTCTGAGATGCCATGTCTTCCTCTCTCTTCTCCATCCCCCCTGCTCCTCTCTCTTCTCCATCCCCCCTGCTCCTCTCTCTTCTCCATCCCCCTGCTCCTCTCTCTTCTCCATCCCCCTGCTCCTCTCTCTTCTCCATCCCCCTGCTCCTCTCTCTTCTCCATCCCCCCTGCTCCTCTCTCTTCTCCATCCCCCCTGCTCCTCTCTCCTCTCCATCCCCCCTGCTCCTCTCTCTTCTCCATCCCCCCTGCTTATCTCTCTTCTCCATCCCCCCTGCTCCTCTCTCTTCTCCATCCCCCCTGCTCCTCTCTCCTCTAACCAGTGTAAACAGACCACACTGATGAAGGGTAATTAGCAGCAGACTGGCTGATGTTACCACTGTTCTACTGGCTGATGTTACTACTGTTCTACTATCTACACTCCATGTTCCTCATCCCCTGTATTTCCACCACCTCTTCTCCTCTCCCCTCCTTCTCTTCTCCTTCTCCTCTCCTTCTCCTCTCTTTCTCCTCTCCCCTCCTTCTCTTCTCCTTCTCCTCTCCCCTCCTTCTCTTCTCCTTCTCCTCTCCTTCTCCTCTCCTTCTCCTCTCCCCTCCTTCTCTTCTCCTTCTCCTCTCCCCTCCTTCTCTTCTCCTCTCCCCTCCTTCTCTTCTCCTTCTCCTCTCCCCTCCTTCTCCTCCTTCTCCTCTCCTTCTCCTCTCCTTCTCCTCTCCCCTCCTTCTCTTCTCCTTCTCCTCTCCTTCTCCTCTCCTTCTCCTCTCCCCTCCTTCTCTTCTCCTTCTCCTCTCCCCTCCTTCTCTTCTCCTCTCCCCTCCTTCTCTTCTCCTTCTCCTCTCCCCTCCTTCTCTTCTCCTTCTCCTCTCCTTCTCCTCTCCTTCTCCTCTCCCCTCCTTCTCTTCTCCTTCTCCTCTCCTTCTCCTCTCCTCTCCTTCTCCTCTCCTTCTCCTCTCCTTCTCCTCTACTCTATAACCTCATCTCTTCTCCTTCTCTTCTCCTTCTCCTCTCCTTCTCCTCTACTCTATAACCTCATCTCTCCTCCTTCTCCTATCCAGAGTGACTTCCAGTCAGTGCATTCAGATCAACAGCATGTCCCTGTCATAGTAAAGGGTAGCTGTTACTGACAATGTTGTTGCTGTTCAGGCCGGCTACTTGCAAATGCATTTCTGTATTTTAAAATACAAAATAAATGTATTTTAATTAAATACATTTCAAAATACAAGTATTTTGTAGTTTATTTTGATACATTGATCTTTATGGTATTTTGTCATGTTTGCCCATCCCTGTCTGACACTGTGTTTGTATACAGGGTGTGTACACTGAGAGTGAGCGACTGTCTCACCCCCTCACACATTTGCAGCCTGATCTCCCTGTATACTAAGAAATAAAAAACTGTTTTATACGCAACTACTGAACTGTCTAGAACTACAAAACTATAAAACTACAAAACGATCTAGAACTACAAAACAGTCTAGAACTACAAAACTATCAGTGGTGGAAAAAGTACCCAATTATTTTGTCATTCTTGAGTAAAAGTATCGATACCTTAATAGAACGTTACTCAAGTAAAAGTGAAAGTCACCCAGTAAAATACTATTTGAGTAAAAGTCTAAAAGTATGTGGTTTTAAATATACTTAAGTATCAAAAGTAAATGTAATTGCTCAAATATACTTAAGTATCAAAAGTAAAAGTATAATCATTTCAAATTCCTTATATTAAGCAAAGCAGAAGGCACCATTTTCTTGTTTAAAAAATTGACGGATAGTCAGGAGCACACTCCAACACTCAGACATTATTTACAAAAGATGCATTCAGCCCTCTGATTACAATGAAGAGCAAGACGTGCCACTCTGTTTTGGGCCAGCTGCAGCTTAACTAGGTCCTTCTTTGCAGCACTGGACTGGACAATAATCAAGATAAGACAAAACTAGAGCCTGCAGGACTTGCTTTGTGGAGTGAGGTGTCAAAAAAGCAGAACATCTCTTTATTATGGACAGACCTCTCCCCATCTTTACAACCATTGAATCTATATGTTTTGACCATGACAGTTTACAATCTAAGGTAACACCAAGTAATTTTGTCTCCTCAACTTGTTCAACAGCCACACCATTCATTACCAGATTCAGCTGAGGTCTAGAACTTATGGAATGATTTGAACCAAATACAATGCTCTTAGTTTTAGAGATGTTCAGGACCAGTTTATTAGTGGCCACCCATTCCAAAACAGACTGCAACTCTTTGTTAAGTGTTTCAGTGACTTTATTAGCTGTGGTTGCTGATGCGTATGTGGTTGAATCATCAGCATACATGGACACACATGCTTTGTTTAATGCCAGTGTGTGACACTCTGGCTCTATGGACTTTTATTTTGAGCCAGGGTTGTTATTTTTCTGTTGGGTGTATTTCTATGTTTGCTTTTCTGTTGGGTTGGTTTCTATGTTTGGTCATTGACTCCCAATCGGAGGTAACGAGTGTCAGCTGTCGGCTCGTTATCTCTGATTGGGAGCCATATTTAAACTGTTGTGTTTCACTGTGTGTTTGTGGGTTTTTGTTCCAGGTTCAGTCATAGTCACTGTAGGACTTCACTATCGTCATTTGTTTGTTGTTTTCGTGGTTGCTTTTATAAATAAAGTCATCATGTTCACTCCACGCGCTGCGTATTGGTCCGTTTCCTCAGACGATCGTGACACAGTGGCAGGTCATTGGTAAAAATAGAAAAGAGTAGAGGGCCTAGAGAGCTGCCCTGTGGTACACCACACTTTACATGTTTGACATTAGATAAGCTTCCATTAAAGAAAACTATTTCGGTTCTATTAGCTAGATAGCTCTGAATCCACGATATGGCAGAGGTTGAAAAGCCATAACACATACGTTTTCTCAACAACAGGTTATGGTCAATAATATCAAAGGCTGCACTGAAATCTAACAGTACAGCTCCCACAATCTTCTTATTATCAATTTCTTTCAACCAATAATCAGTCATTTTTGTCAGTGCAGTACATATTGAGTGCCCTTCCCTATAAGCATGCTGAAAGTCTGTTGTTAATTTGTTTAAAGAGAAATAGCATTGTATTTGGTCAAACACCATTATTTCCAACAGTTTGCTAAGAGCTGGCAGCAAGCTGATAGGTCTGCTGTTAGAACCAGTAAAGGCTGCTTTACTATTCTTGGGTAGCGGAATGACTTTGGCTTCCCTCCAGACCTGAGGACAAAGACTTTCCTCTAGGCTCAGATTAAAGATATGACAGATAGGAGTGGCTATAGAGTCAGCTACCGTCCTCAGTAGCTTTCCATCTAAGTTGTCAATGCCAGGAGGTTGTCATTATTGATTGAAAACAATAATTTTTCCACCTCTCCAACACTAACTTTACAAAATTCAAACTTGCAATGCTTTTCTTTCATTGTTTTTCTATACATGAGTACGTTGGCTCACTGTTCATTGTTGGCATTGCCTGCCTAAGTTTGCCCACTTTTCCAATGAAGTAATCATTAAAATATTTGGCAACATCAAATGGTTTTGTGATGAATAAGCCATCTGATTCGATGAAAGATGGAGTTGAATTTGTATTTCTGCCCATCATTTCATTTAAAGTACTGCAAAGTTTTTTCCATCATTCTTTATATAATTGATCTTGGCTTCATAATACAGTTTCTTCTTCTTTTTGTTGAGTTTAGTCACATCATTTCTCAATTTCCATGAAGTCAACCAGTCAGATGTGCAGCCAGACTTATTATCCACTCCTGTGGGTGTGGGTGTGTCTTACAGGTGTGGGTGTGTCTTACAGGTGTGGGTGTGTCTTACAGGTGTGTGTTTGTCTTACAGGCGTTGGGTGCTGTTGAGGCCACAGGGACTCCATGCCCTCCATTGCCAGGTGATGTTGGGGGCGGGGCGTCCGTACCCTGTACAGGTGAGGGTCTGTCTGCTGCCATGGCGATATGGGTTAGAGGGTGTTGCTATTTCCTTCTCATGGATCTGAGGGGGAACTGGGGGGGGAGAGAAGGGAGGAGGAGGAGGGGAGAACGACAGGGGAGACTCTAATCAGGGTATCAGACCTTGGTCAAATACATACATCTAATATTTACAAATACGTGATTTAGCTTGAAGCTTGAACTATTTTGGGAATATTCCATTGGTTTTATTGAACCTGGCGAAATAAATCATACTCAGTACAACTACACCGCTGAGAGTGTGTTCAACTACACCGCTGAGAGTGTGTTCAACTACACCGCTGAGAGTGTGTTCAACTACACCGCTGAGAGTGTATGTGTGTTCAACTACACCGTTGAGAGTGTATGTGTGTTCAACTACACCGCTGAGAGTGTATGTGTGTTCAACTACACCGTTGAGAGTGTATGTGTGTTCAACTACACCGTTGAGAGTGTATGTGTGTTCAACTACACCGCTGAGAGTGTATGTGTGTTCAACTACACCGTTGAGAGTGTATGTGTGTTCAACTACACCGTTGAGAGTGTATGTGTGTTCAACTACACCGCTGAGAGTGTATATGTGTTCAACTACACCGCTGAGAGTGTGTGTGTGTGTGTTCAACTACACCGCTGAGAGTGTGTGTTCAACTACACCGCTGAGAGTGTGTGCATGTGTTAAACTACACCGCTGAGAGTGTGTGTGTGTGTGTTCAACTACACTGCTGAGAGTGTGTGTGTGTTCAACTACACTGCTGAGAGTGTGTGTGTTTAACTACACCACTGAGAGTGTGTCTTCAACTACACCACTGAGAGTGTGTCTTCAACTACACCACTGAGAGTGTGTTCAACTACACCGCTGAGAGTGTGTCTTCAACTACACCACTGAGAGTGTGTCTTCAACTACACCACTGAGAGTGTGTTCAACTACACCACTGAGAGTGTGTCTTCAACTACACCACTGACAATAGTTTGATGGTGAGCGTTATATGCATCAGGTGCTATTGTTTATTTGTAAATGTTTCTTGTTATTTGTTTATTTGTTACCGTTGACGATGAGTGTGACGGTGATGGGGTTGGTTCCTGTTGACGATGAGTGTGATGGTGAGTGTTAAGGTGATGGTTACCGTTGATGATGAGTGTGATGGTGATGGTTATGGTGATAGTAACCGTTGACGATGAGTGTGATGGTGATAGTTACTGTTGAAGATGAGTGTGATGGTTATGATGATAGTTACCATTGACGATGAGTGTTATGGTGATAGTTACTGTTGAAGATGAGTGTGATAGTTATGGTGATAGTTACCGTTGATGATGACTGTTATGGTGATAGTTACCATTGACGATGAGTGTGATGGTGAGTCTCCTCTCCAGCAGGGCGGCGGTGTTCTTGAGGAGGACGGTGTAGTTCCCAGCATCCTCAGGGTGAACGTCTCTGATCTCTAAGGCATGGTGCTGATGGAGACGCATCCTGTTGAACTCTGGACGACGGCTGATCAACTTATCACCTTTATACCTGAGAGAAGATCCAAACAAAAAGGAATACAAAGTTGAACTTGATATAGCAAATTGTTGTAGCAAACAAGTATTATTAAATACATGCACCAGAAACAGGGTACACTTTGGGACTTGTCAGATCGATATCAGCAAGCTAGAATAGCTAACTGTAGCAAAATAGCTAGCTAGCTGATTGGCTAAACAGAACGTCAGCACGCTGTTCTCTGATTGGCTAAACAGACTTGTATCGCCTTTTTCAGAAGGCATGTCCAGCAACAAACCTAGTTCTGAAAGGTGATTTTAGAGAGTGTCCTCGCAACAAAGTCACAACATTATGAAGATCAATGTTCCATGTCAGATAGTTAACATGATGGTCTTACCACTGTATGTCAGGTGTGGGGTATGCTGACACCTTGACTAACAGTTTAAAGGACTTCTGTCCTAATGTTGCCTCGATGACCGGGCCGCTCCTGTAGTCTAGGCTGATGAATGGCTTCTCTGCAACAGGACACACACACACACACACACACACACACACACACACACACACACACACACACACACACACACACACACACACACACACACACACACACACACACACACACACACACACACACGAGGGCAAACAGTAGCATAGGAGGTTTGGTGAAGCATACTTGTGTAATAAGAAACCTTGCCAGAGACCGGAAGACTTAGGCAATATCTCTTATTACCTAGGCTTTAGCTTAGCAGGCTAACACAGTCTTGTTGCGCAAGACAAAGGAGCTGATCGTGGACTACAGGAAAAGGCGGGCCGAACACACCCCCATTCATATCGACGGGGCTATAGTGGAGCGGGTCGAGAGTTTCAAGTTCCTTGGTGTCCACATCACCAACGAACTATCATGGTCCAAACACACCAAGACAGTTGTGAAGACGGCACGACAACGCCTTTTCCCCCTAAGGAGACTGAAAAGATTTGGCATGGGTCCCAGATCCTCAAAAGGTTCTACAGCTGCACCATCGAGAGCATCCTGACCGGTTGCATCACCGCCTGGTATGGCAACTGCTCGGCATCTGACCGTAAGGTGCTACAGAGGGTAGTGCGTACGGCCCAGTACATCACAGGGGCCAAGCTTCCTGCCATCCAGGACCTCTATACTATATATTTTGCACACACTGTATATAGATTTTCTATTGTGTTATTGACTGTATGTTTTGTTTTACCCCATGTGTAACTCTGTGTTGTTGTTGTTTTTATCGCACTGCTTTGCTTTATCTTGGCCAGGTCGCAGTTGTAAATGAGAATTTGTTCTCAACTGGCTTACCTGGTTAAATAAAGGTTAAATAAAAAAATTACAAAAATACTAGGCGGTGTCAGAGGAAAGCCCCAAAAATGGTCAAAGACTCCAGTCACCCAAGTCATAGACTGTTCTCTCTGCTACCATATGGCAAGCGGAACCGGAGTGCCAAATCTAGGACCAAAAGGCTCCTTAACAGCTTCTACCTCAAGCCCTAAGACCCCCCCCATTTGTTTTTAACCTGTATCCCCGCACATTGACTCGGTACCGGTACCCCCTATATATAGCCTCGTTATTGTTATTTTTTTGTGTTACTTTTTATTATTTTTTACTTAAGTTTATTTGGTAAATATTTGCTTAACTCTTTCTTGAACTGCACTGTTGGTTAAGGGCTTGTAAGTAAGCATTTCATGGTAAGGTCTACCTACACCTGTTGTATTCGGCGCATGTGACAAATAAAGTTTTATTTAATTTGATTTGAAATGGCCCGGGTTTCAAACTTAGTTCTTTACCATGCACTATGACTTGGGTTGCCAGATCCAGTGTTTTCCCCACACTGATGGCAGAGCAGGTGTAGGTGCCGGTGTCGGTGACGTTGACGCTTTGGATGGTCAGGATGCTGACTGCCTCCGTGAACCGAGAGAGAGAATTACGCTTGTGCACTATGCCCACTGTACTGTTCATCTAGAGGTGGGAGATAGAGAGAGAGAGAGAGAGAGACAGAGAGAGACAGAGAGAGACAGAGAGAGAGAGAGACAGAGAGAGACAGAGAGAGAGAGAGAGAGAGAGAGAGAGAGAGAGAGAGAGAGAGAGAGAGAGAGAGAGGACATAAGCAAACATTCTATACTCATTAATCCATCTATTAACCTAGTTCCTCTAAATCCAAGCTACATAAAATAGGAGCATATAATTAAAGCGATCCACCCATTAACCATCACAGCCATGCCCATCTCCTCATATGTCAGTGAATTAGCTTAATCCGAGCTGCAGCGATACCGATCTCTTGCCATAGGTTCTGTTCCATTCAAATGTACGTTTTTTCCCCCAAAAAAATGTATCTGGATCTACGTATTGTGTGCAAACTACCGTTTTCTCTACCGTACCTGTTTTCCAGGATAGGACCACTGGAACACGACGGGCGTGTCAAACTCTACGGTGGCGGTACAGTTGAGCGTCAGGGCTTCCCCCATGATCAGCTCCACCGAGTCCTCTGGATACAGCTTGATGTCGTAAACCTGACTTCCTGTCGGGGGGAAGTGAGAGCAGTCACCGTGACACCAACACAGTGACGTCCCGGTGTACGACAAATAGAGCTGGCCCAGAGAAGTTGAGTCTCTTTGGCTGGCCCAACCATGTCCCTGGCCGCTGGCACCGTTCCCATACTTTTAACTCACATCCTCACTTTCTCTCTTCCTTGAAGTAATTACCTATCTACCAACATTGAGTCAGTGAAAGTTGCATAGCTTTACACCTATCCAGTCAATACAGATCAGTGATTACTTCAACTAAGGGAGGAAGGGTGGTTGAACTAAGTATTTGAACAAGTCTAAGGGCACAGCCATTGTCTTTGGCTGGAGTGGTCTAGCTGTGTCGACTCGAGGCTGAGCTAATCTGCTGAAATGTCCACCTTTCAAACTGTCGCCCCTAATCTGTGAGGACTTGATAGGGGAAAACAAACGGTCTTAATCCAGTCCTTTCACCTGTTATTAGGAAAACTTTAAGAGTATCAGCGCCCGGCCAAGATCTTTCTAATTGTGAAACTCAAGTTGTGGCTCTCTGAACTCATTGGAAAAAAATTGGAATCTTAAAAACTCTGTGTGATGCTGTATGAAGGTGATACTGTATCTGTACTGGGAGTGAGCTAGCTAGCTAGCGTCTGTATGAAGGTGATACTGTATCTGTACTGGGAGTGAGCTAGCTAGCTAGCGTCTGTATGAAGGTGATACTGTATCTGTACTTGGTGTGAGCTAGCTAGCTAGCGTCTGTATGAAGGTGATACTGTATCTGTACTGGGTGTGAGCTAGCTAGCTAGCGTCTGTATGAAGTTGATACTGTATCTGTACTGGGTGTGAGCTAGCTAGCGTCTGTATGAAGGTGATACTGTATCTGTAATGGGTGTGAGCTAGCTAGCATCTGTATGAAGGTGATACTGTATCTGTACTGGGTGTGAGCTAGCTAGCTAGCGTCTGTATGAAGTTGATACTGTATCTGTACTGGGTGTGAGCTAGCTAGCTAGCGTATGTTTGTCTTAACGCTCCATCTTAAGAGTGATGGCAGGCAATGGAAGGCTGTTTCTGTTGGCCCGGGCCGGTGTGGTAAAGGTAATCTCTTCAGGTCTGGACTGAGAGACTCTGAGAAGTGAGTCCCAAATTACACCCTATTCCCTATAAAGTGCACTACTTTAGACGAGCCTGGTCATAAGTAGTGCACTACATTGGAAATAGTGTGGCATTTGGGACTCAAGTTCTGAGAGGTGAGTGATCTCATGCAATAACACAGGGACTCCAGATCCACAGGTCTCACAGAGTTAAATCTCAACCAGAAATTTAGACAGCAGACAGAAAGACAGCCATGAGTGCTGAGCGCTTCTAAGAATCGTTGTCTTAGTTCTCCCTTAATTAAATTACCCTCCTACTCTTTATTTTATAAATATTTTGTAATGTGTCCTATGTTTCCCACTTTAGACCTTTGAGAGTGGGATCCCTAATGCTATAGGGAGACATGTAGTATGGCCATCCCTAATGCTATAGGGAGAGGTAGTATGGCCATCCCTAATGCTATAGGGAGACATGTAGTATGGCCATCCCTAATGCTATAGGGAGAGGTAGTATGGCCATCTCTAATGCTATAGGGAGACATGTATTATGGCCATCTCTAATGCTATAGGGAGACAGGTAGTAAGGCCATCTCTAATGCTATAGGGAGACATGTAGTATGGCCATCCCTAATGCTATAGGGAGACATGTAGTATGGCCATCTCTAATGCTATAGGGAGACATGTAGTATGGCCATCCCTAATGCTATAGGGAGAGGTAGTATGGCCATCTCTAATGCTATAGGGAGAGGTAGTATGGCCATCTCTAATGCTATAGGGAGAGGTAGTATGGCCATCTCTAATGCTATAGGGAGAGGTAGTATGGCCATCCCTAATGCTATAGAGAGACATGTAGTATGGCCATCTCTAATGCTATAGGGAGACATGTAGTATGGCCATCCCTAATGCTATAGGGAGAGGTAGTATGGCCATCTCTAATGCTATAGGGAGACATGTAGTATGGCCATCTCTAATGCTATAGGGAGAGGTAGTATGGCCATCCCTAATGCTATAGGGAGAGGTAGTATGGCCATCTCTAATGCTATAGGGAGACATGTAGTATGGCCATCTCTAATGCTATAGGGAGAGGTAGTATGGCCATCCCTAATGCTATAGGGAGACATGTAGTATGGCCATCTCTAATGCTATAGGGAGACAGGTAGTATGGCCATCTCTAATGCTATAGGGAGACATGTAGTATGGCCATCCCTAATGCTATAGGGAGACATGTAGTATGGCCATCTCTAATGCTATAGGGAGAGGTAGTATGGCCATCTCTAATGCTATAGGGAGACATGTAGTATGGCCATCCCTAATGCTATAGGGAGACATGTAGTATGGCCATCTCTAATGCTATAGGGAGACATGTAGTATGGCCATCTCTAATGCTATAGGGAGACATGTAGTATGGCCATCCCTAATGCTATAGGGAGAGGTAGTATGGCCATCTCTAATGCTATAGGGAGAGGTAGTATGGCCATCTCTAATGCTATAGGGAGACATGTAGTATGGCCATCCCTAATGCTATAGGGAGAGGTAGTATGGCCATCTCTAATGCTATAGGGAGACATGTAGTATGGCCATCTCTAATGCTATAGGGAGAGGTAGTATGGCCATCTCTAATGCTATAGGGAGACATGTAGTATGGCAATCTCTAATGCTATAGGGAGAGGTAGTATGGCCATCTCTAATGCTATAGGGAGAGGTAGTATGGCCATCTCTAATGCTATAGGGAGACATGTAGTATGGCCATCCCTAATGCTATAGGGAGACATGTAGTATGGCCATCCCTAATGCTATAGGGAGAGGTAGTATGGCCATCTCTAATGCTATAGGGAGAGGTAGTATGGCCATCCCTAATGCTATAGGGAGACATGTACATTTTTACATTTTAGTCATTTAGCAGACGCTCTTATCCAGAGACTTACAGTTAGTGAATACATTTTTTGTATTTTTTTATACTGGCCCCCCGTTGGAAACGAACCCACAACCCTGGCGTTGCAAACGCCATGCTCTATCAACTGAGCTACATCCCTGCCGGCCATTCCCTCCCCTACCCTGGACGACGCTGGGCCAATTGTGCACCGCCCATGAGTCTCCCGGTCGCGGCCGGCTGCGACAGAGCCTGGATTCGAACCAGGATCTCTAGTGGCACAGTTAGCACTACGATGCAGTGCCTTAGACCACTGCGCCACTCAGGAGTAGTATGGCCATCTCTAATGCTATAGGGAGACATGTAGTATGGCCATCCCTAATGCTATAGGGAGACATGTAGTATGGCCATCTCTAATGCTATAGGGAGACATGTAGTATGGCCATCCCTAATGCTATATGGAGAGGTAGTATGGCCATCTCTAATGCTATAGGGAGAGGTAGTATGGCCATCTCTAATGCTATAGGGAGAGGTAGTATGGCCATCCCTAATGCTATAGGGAGAGGTAGTATGGCCATCTCTAATGCTATATGGAGAGGTAGTATGGCCATCTCTAATGCTATAGGGAGACATGTAGTATGGCCATCCCTAATGCTATAGGGAGACATGTAGTATGGCCATCTCTAATGCTATAGGGAGACATGTAGTATGGCCATCCCTAATGCTATAGGGAGAGGTAGTATGGCCATCCCTAATGCTATAGGGAGAGGTAGTATGGCCATCCCTAATGCTATAGGGAGAGGTAGTATGGCCATCTCTAATGCTATAGGGAGACATGTAGTATGGCCATCCCTAATGCTATAGGGAGACATGTAGTATGGCCATCTCTAATGCTATAGGGAGAGGTAGTATGGCCATCTCTAATGCTATAGGGAGACATGTAGTATGGCCATCCCTAATGCTATAGGGAGACATGTAGTATGGCCATCTCTAATGCTATAGGGAGACATGTAGTATGGCCATCTCTAATGCTATAGGGAGACATGTAGTATGGCCATCCCTAATGCTATAGGGAGAGGTAGTATGGCCATCTCTAATGCTATAGGGAGAGGTAGTATGGCCATCCCTAATGCTATAGGGAGACATGTAGTATGGCCATCTCTAATGCTATAGGGAGACAGGTAGTATGGCCATCTCTAATGCTATAGGGAGACATGTAGTATGGCCATCCCTAATGCTATAGGGAGACATGTAGTATGGCCATCTCTAATGCTATAGGGAGACAGGTAGTATGGCCATCTCTAATGCTATAGGGAGACATGTAGTATGGCCATCCCTAATGCTATAGGGAGACATGTAGTATGGCCATCTCTAATGCTATAGGGAGACATGTAGTATGGCCATCTCTAATGCTATAGGGAGACATGTAGTATGGCCATCCCTAATGCTATAGGGAGAGGTAGTATGGCCATCTCTAATGCTATAGGGAGACATGTAGTATGGCCATCTCTAATGCTATAGGGAGACATGTAGTATGGCCATCTCTAATGCTATAGGGAGACATGTAGTATGGCCATCTCTAATGCTATAGGGAGAGGTAGTATGGCCATCTCTAATGCTATAGGGAGAGGTAGTATGGCCATCTCTAATGCTATAGGGAGACATGTAGTATGGCCATCCCTAATGCTATAGGGAGACATGTAGTATGGCCATCCCTAATTCTATAGGGAGAGGTAGTATGGCCATCTCTAATGCTATAGGGAGAGGTATTATGGCCATCCCTAATGCTATAGGGAGACATGTACATTTTTACATTTTAGTCATTTAGCAGACGCTCTTATCCAGAGACTTACAGTTAGTGAATACATATTTTTTATTTTTTTATACTGGCCCCCCGTTGGAAACGAACCCACAACCCTGGCGTTGCAAACGCCATGCTCTATCAACTGAGCTACATCCCTGCCGGCCATTCCCTCCCCTACCCTGGACGACGCTGGGCCAATTGTGCACCGCCCATGAGTCTCCCGGTCGCGGCCGGCTGCGACAGAGCCTGGATTCGAACCAGGATCTCTAGTGGCACAGTTAGCACTACGATGCAGTGCCTTAGACCACTGCGCCACTCAGGAGTAGTATGGCCATCTCTAATGCTATAGGGAGACATGTAGTATGGTCATCCCTAATGCTATAGGGAGACATGTAGTATGGCCATCTCTAATGCTATAGGGAGACATGTAGTATGGCCATCCCTAATGCTATAGGGAGAGGTAGTATGGCCATCCCTAATGCTATAGGGAGAGGTAGTATGGCCATCTCTAATGCTATAGGGAGACATGTAGTATGGCCATCTCTAATGCTATAGGGAGAGGTAGTATGGCCATCCCTAATGCTATAGGGAGAGGTAGTATGGCCATCCCTAATGCTATAGGGAGACATGTAGTATGGCCATCTCTAATGCTATAGGGAGACAGGTAGTATGGCCATCTCTAATGCTATAGGGAGACATGTAGTATGGCCATCCCTAATGCTATAGGGAGACATGTAGTATGGCCATCTCTAATGCTATAGGGAGAGGTAGTATGGCCATCTCTAATGCTATAGGGAGACATGTAGTATGGCCATCCCTAATGCTATAGGGAGACATGTAGTATGGCCATCTCTAATGCTATAGGGAGACATGTAGTATGGCCATCTCTAATGCAATAGGGAGACATGTAGTATGGCCATCCCTAATGCTATAGGGAGAGGTAGTATGGCCATCTCTAATGCTATAGGGAGAGGTAGTATGGCCATCCCTAATGCTATAGGGAGACATGTAGTATGGCCATCTCTAATGCTATAGGGAGAGGTAGTATGGCCATCCCTAATGCTATAGGGAGACATGTAGTATGGCCATCTCTAATGCTATAGGGAGACATGTAGTATGGCCATCCCTAATGCTATAGGGAGACATGTAGTATGGCCATCTCTAATGCTATATGGAGAGGTAGTATGGCCATCTCTAATGCTATATGGAGAGGTAGTATGGCCATCTCTAATGCTATAGGGAGACATGTAGTATGGCCATCTCTAATGCTATATGGAGAGGTAGTATGGCCATCTCTAATGCTATAGGGAGAGGTAGTATGGCCATCTCTAATGCTATAGGGAGAGGTAGTATGGCCATCCCTAATGCTATATGGAGAGGTAGTATGGCCATCCCTAATGCTATAGGGAGACATGTAAATTTTTACATTTTAGTCATTTAGCAGACGCTCTTATCCAGAGACTTACAGTTAGTGAATACATATTTTTTATTTTTTTTATACTGGCCCCCCGTTGGAAACGAACCCACAACCCTGGCGTTGCAAACGCCATGCTCTATCAACTGAGCTACATCCCTGCCGGCCATTCCCTCCCCTACCCTGGACGACGCTGGGCCAATTGTGCACTGCCCATGAGTCTCCCGGTAGCGGCCGGCTGCGACAGAGCCTGGATTCGAACCAGGATCTCTAGTGGCACAGTTAGCACTACGATGCAGTGCCTTAGACCACTGCGCCACTCAGGAGTAGTATGGCCATCTCTAATGCTATAGGGAGACATGTAGTATGGCCATCCCTAATGCTATAGGGAGACATGTAGTATGGCCATCTCTAATGCTATAGGGAGACATGTAGTATGGCCATCTCTAATGCTATAGGGAGACATGTAGTATGGCCATCTCTAATGCTATAGGGAGAGGTAGTATGGCCATCCCTAATGGTATAGGGAGACATGTAGTATGGCCATCTCTAATGCTATAGGGAGACATGTAGTATGGCCATCTCTAATGCTATAGGGAGACATGTAGTATGGCCATCTCTAATGCTATAGGGAGAGGTAGTATGGCCATCTCTAATGCTATAGGGAGAGGTAGTATGGCCATCCCTAATGCTATAGGGAGACATGTAGTATGGCCATCTCTAATGCTATAGGGAGACATGTAGTATGGCCATCTCTAATGCTATAGGGAGAGGTAGTATGGCCATCTCTAATGCTATAGGGAGACATGTAGTATGGCCATCTCTAATGCTATAGGGAGACATGTAGTATGGCCATCCCTAATGCTATAGGGAGACATGTAGTATGGCCATCTCTAATGCTATAGGGAGACATGTAGTATGGCCATCCCTAATGCTATAGGGAGAGGTAGTATGGCCATCCCTAATGCTATAGGGAGACATGTAGTATGGCCATCTCTAATGCTATAGGGAGAGGTAGTATGGCCATCCCTAATGCTATAGGGAGACATGTAGTATGGCCATCCCTAATGCTATAGGGAGACATGTAGTATGGCCATCTCTAATGCTATAGGGAGACATGTAGTATGGCCATCCCTAATGCTATAGGGAGACATGTAGTATGGCCATCTCTAATGCTATAAGGAGAGGTAGTATGGCCATCTCTAATGCTATAGGGAGACATGTAGTATGGCCATCTCTAATGCTATAGGGAGACATGTAGTATGGCCATCCCTAATGCTATAGGGAGAGGTAGTATGGCCATCCCTAATGCTATAGGGAGAGGTAGTATGGCCATCCCTAATGCTATAGGGAGAGGTAGTATGGCCATCCCTAATGCTATAGGGAGAGGTAGTATGGCCATCTCTAATGCAATAGGGAGACATGTAGTATGGCCATCCCTAATGCTATAGGGAGAGGTAGTATGGCCATCCCTAATGCTATAGGGAGAGGTAGTATGGCCATCCCTAATGCTATAGGGAGACATGTAGTATGGCCATCTCTAATGCTATAGGGAGACATGTAGTATGGCCATCCCTAATGCTATAGGGAGAGGTAGTATGGCCATCCCTAATGCTATAGGGAGACATGTAGTATGGCCATCCCTAATGCTATAGGGAGACATGTAGTATGGCCATCTCTAATGCTATAGGGAGACATGTAGTATGGCCATCTCTAATGCAGTATGGAATTAATTGTGACTCATTTCCTTTCATGTGGTCAAGAGATACTCAGGCCTCTACCTGTACTAGTAGTGTATCCTAGGTAGAGTGTAGTCAGTAGAGATACTCAGGCCTCTACCTGTACTAGTAGTGTATCCTAGGTAGAGTGTAGTCAGTAGAGATACTCAGGCCTCTACCTGTACTAGTAGTGTATCCTAGGTAGAGTGTAGTCAGTAGAGATACTCAGGCCTCTACCTGTACTAGTAGTGTATCCTAGTTAGAGTGTAGTCAGTAGAGATACTCAGGGCTCTACCTGTACTAGTAGTGTATACTAGGTAGAGTGTGTGTTCTGGTAATCTTTTTCATGCAGGTTGGCTGTGTACTAGGTAGTACATAGTTACCTGTGGAGTGCACCAGGTACAGGATAGAGCGGTACTCTATCCCTTGTAGTGTAGCTAGGCAGTAAAACCCGATGAGGAAAGGTCTAGAGTCTAAGGTCTGTCTAGGGATGGACCAGCCTCTTTTACTGTCCCACGCCATCCCCTCATCCTCCAGGGGCATAGGCATCGTCCCCAACTGGGGAGAGAGGAGAGGAGAGAGGGATGAGAGAGGAGAGGAGAGAGGGGTGAGAGAGGGGAGAGGGAGGAGAGAGGAGAGGAGAGAGGAGAGAGGGAGGAGAGAGGAGAGAGGGATGAGAGAGGAGAGAGGGAGGAGAGAGGAGAGAGGGATGAGAGAGGAGAGAGAGAGGAGAGAGGGAGGAGAGAGGAGAGAGAGGAGAGGAGAGAGGAGAGAGGGATGAGAGAGGGATGAGAGAGGAGAGAGGAGAGAGTAAATGAGGAAAGGAGAGAGTGAATGGATGAAGAGAGAATGATTATTGTGAAAATAAAGAGAATAAAATGGTGAAAAGTGAGAGTAGAGTAGAGCAGAGCAGAGTAGAGTAGAGTAGAGTAGAGTAGAGTAGAGTAGAGCAGAGCAGAGTAGAGTAGAGTAGAGTAGAGTAGAGTAGAGTAGAGCAGAGTAGAGTAGAGTAGAGTAGAGTAGAGTAGAGTAGAGCAGAGCAGAGCAGAGCAGAGTAGAGTAGAGTAGAGTAGAGTAGAGTATAGTAGAGCAGAGTAGAGTAGAGTAGAGTAGAGCAGAGCAGAGCAGAGCAGAGTATAGCAGAGCAGAGCAGAGCATAGCATAGCATAGTATAGTAGAGTAGAGTAGAGTAGAGTAGAGTAGAGTAGAGTAGAGTAGAGTAGAGCAGAGCATAGCAGAGTATAGTAGAGCAGAGCAGAGCAGAGCAGAGCAGAGCAGAGCAGAGTGAGCAGAGCAGAGCAGAGCAGAGCAGAGCAGAGCAGAGCAGAGCAGAGTATAGTATAGTATAGTAGAGTAGAGTAGAGTAGAGTAGAGTAGAGTAGAGTAGAGTAGAGCAGAGCAGAGCATAGCAGAGTATAGTAGAGCAGAGCAGAGCAGAGCAGAGCAGAGCAGAGCAGAGAAGAGCAGAGCAGAGCAGAGCAGAGCAGAGCAGAGCAGAGCAGAGCAGAGTAGAGTAGAGTAGAGTAGAGTAGAGTAGAGCATAGCAGAGCATAGTAGAGTAGAGTAGAGTAGAGTAGAGTAGAGTAGAGTAGAGTAGAGTAGTGTAGAGTAGAGTAGAGTAGAGTAGAGTAGAGTAGAGTAGAGTAGAGTAGAGTAGAGTAGAGTATAGTAGAGTAGAGTAGAGTAGAGTACAATTCAGTTCAGTAGAGTATAGTAGAGCAGAGCAGAGTAGAGTAGAGTATAGTAGAGTAGAGTAGAGTTCAGTTCAGTAGAGTAGAGCAGGTACCAACCAGATAAAGTGTGACGTTGAGGTCGGGGACAGTGACTAGACAAGGTACTGTGATGTGAGTGGAGGATCCTGTTATGAAGATGGTCTCCAGGTCATCGTTGCTTCCTCTGTTTCTCCTGAGGAAAGGCTGCTCCAGATCTGGAGGAAAGGAGACAGGTCAGTCAAGGTAGTCAGAGGACAACGACAGAGAAAATATACTACAGTGGGGGGGGAAAGGATTTGATCCCCTGCTGATTTTGTAAGTTTGCCCACTGACAAAGAAATGATCAGTCTATAATTTTAATGGTAGGTTTATTTGAACAGTGAGAGACAGAATAACAACAACAAAATCCAGAAAAACCCATGTCAAAAATGTTATAAATTGATTTGCATTTTAATGAGCGAAATAAGTATTTGACCCCCTCTCAATCAGAAAGATTATTGGCTCCCAGGTGTCTTTT
Source organism: Coregonus clupeaformis (assembly GCF_020615455.1). Classification (NCBI taxonomy): domain Eukaryota; kingdom Metazoa; phylum Chordata; class Actinopteri; order Salmoniformes; family Salmonidae; genus Coregonus; species Coregonus clupeaformis. Next base: position 1,430,590 of record NW_025533477.1, read on the forward strand.
ATACAGGTAACGAGCTGAGATTAGGAGCACACTCTTAAAGGGAGTGCTCCTAATCTCAGTTTGTTACCTGTATAAAAGACACCTGTCCACAGAAGCAATCAATCAGATTCCAAACTCTCCACCATGGCCAAGAACAAAGAGCTCTCCAAGGATGTCAGGGACAAGATTTTAGACCTACACAAGGCTGGAATGGGCTACAAGACCATCGCCAAGCAGCTTGGTGAGAAGGTGACAACAGTTGGTGCGATTATTCGCAAATGGAAGAAACACAAAAGAACTGTCAATCTCCCTCGGCCTGGGGCTCCATGCAAGATCTCACCTCGTGGAGTTGCAATGATCATGAGAACGGTGAGGAATCAGCCCAGAACTACACGGGAGGATCTTGTCAATGATCTCAAGGCAGCTGGGACCATAGTCACCAAGAAAACAATTGGTAACACACTACGCCGTGAAGGACTGAAATCCTACAGCGCCCGCAAGGTCCCCCTGCTCAACAAAGCACATATACAGGCCCGTCTGAAGTTTGCCAATGAACATCTGAATGATTCAGATGAGAACTGGGTGAAAGTGTTGTGGTCAGATGAGACCAAAATGGAGCTCTTTGGCATCAACTCAACTCGCCGTGTTTGGAGGAGGGGGAATGCTGCCTATGACCCCAAGAACACCATCCCCACCGTCAAACATGGAGGTGGAAACATTATGCTTTGGGGGTGTTTTTCTGCTAAGGGGAGAGGACAACTTCACCGCATCAAGGGGACGATGGACGGGTCCATGTACCGTCAAATCTTGGGTGAGAACCTCCTTCCCTCAGCCAGGGCATTGAAAATGGGTCGTGGATGGGTATTCCAGCATGACAATGACCCAAAATACACGGCCAAGGCAACAAAGGAGTGGCTCAAGAAGAAGCACATTAAGGTCCTGGAGTGGCCTAGCCAGTCTCCAGACCTTAATCCCATAGAAAATCTGTGGAGGGAGCTGAAGGTTCGAGTTGCCAAACGTCAGCCTCGAAACCTTACTAATTGGAGAAGATCTGCAAAGAGGAGTGGGACAAAATCCCTCCTGAGATGGGTGCAAACCTGGTGGCCAACTACAAGAAACGTCTGACCTCTGTGATTGCCAACAAGGGTTTTGCCACCAAGTACTAAGTAATGTTTTGCAGAGGGGTCAAATACTTATTTCCCTCATTAAAATGCAAATCAATTTATAACATTTTTGACATGCGTTTTTCTGGATTTTTGTTGTTGTTATTCTGTCTCTCACTGTTCAAATAAACCTACAATTAAAATTATAGACTGATCATGTCTTTGTCAGTGGGCAAACGTACAAAATCAGCAGGGGATCAAAAACCTTTTTCCCTCACTGTATATACTTTCAGAATGAAGACAATCAGTTGATCGTGATGGTTTGTGTTACCGCTTGGCTGGAACAAATGTCTTTACATACAACCCTTGGGGATGAATAAAGTACAACCTAATCTCATCTAATCTAATCTAATCTCACCAACTCTCTGTGTATAAACAATATCCCACCCCTGGAATAGAACAGCCTCTAGGACCCTGCAGAGTGTCATTATAAAGTATATTATATTGTAATCTAGTAATTCGCTCCTAGCGCCACAGATAGAACAATGAGTCAGATGTTTCACCGGATGTATAAATGTGAAGCATCCGGTTGGCGTTTCCACTCACTACCAAATATGGTGGTGAGAGGAAGCCCAAATATGGTGGTGAGAGGAAGCCCAAATATGGTGGTGAGAGGAAGCCCAAATATGGTAGAGAGAGGAAGCCCAAATATGGTGTTGAGAGGAAGCCCAAATATGGTGGTGAGAGGATGCCTAGTGGCCGGCAGTGGGAGAAGATGGAGCGCGAGATGGATTTTGGCCGACATTCTGCTAATTTTCTCATCTATGAAACATTCAATATCAATACTGTTTTCTATTCTCAAAACTAGAATCTGTTACAAACAGAGTGGACTACGTTTTTGTAGACTTTACCCTTTGCCAAAGTTTTTAAAAAATTGCAATGTTTAGAAGGAGTGCAAGGGCGAATGTAATTATTGTACACGCACTTCACATAGTAGGCATTCCCTAATGGAAATATGCAAATGCATGATAGAATGAGCCAATAGGCTCTCACTAGCTCACGCTTGGCTCTGCCCACCTCCTTGCTTGGCAGTGGTTGATCTTGGGTTAGTTGTTATGGATACAGGTATCCTGTATGTGTTCTTGTGTTTTTCCCCTCCTTCTGCCCTAATCACAGGTGTCCCTGATTGGTGGTCGTTGGGGTGTCCCACCTGTCCGACATCCGTTTGGTCTGCTGATTGCTGAGGTGGACCAATCAGTGGACATTCCTCTGCATTGCACCACCTGTTTCTGACCAATCAGTGGACATTCCTCTGCATTGCACCACCTGTTTCTGGTTTTTCACTCACATCACACATCCCATTGTTTATAAAGCCGGTCAGTTGTGTTTGCTGACAGAGACTCTTTTCGTTTGTGAGTATGGATACTGTGGTGTCCTGTTTTTTTGTGTACTCACTCATTTGCTGGTTACTCTGTATGGTAACTTTGTTGTGTGTTTCTGGGAAAAGGGGGATTAAGCAAGTTGCCCTTGGGCGTACATTACTCGTAGAAAGAACAATGTCTAAAAACACTAGTTAGACCTGAGCGGACCACCCACTGTAATTTTTGTATGATTAGCAGTAGCTTAGCGGTTCTTGAGGCAGGCAAGATCAGTTTAGGGGTTTTTGACATTATTGTTTCATTCCTTGGGTCCTGCTCAGCCCTTTTTCCCAAACCTTTACTGTGTGTTCAAAATAAACATCTTGTGTTTGACGGTAGCTTATGGTTGTCAGTGTATTTTTGTTCTCACTGTTTCCGTGTCACGATTCTAATTAGCATGAGCTATGTTACGGGTCTCTGTTCCATCCACCCTAGACTTTTAAAGCCACGGGGTTCGTAACATTAGTTATAAAAAATATTTGCTAACACTACTTATCAAGGCAATACAACGCAATAGAACATCTCAACCAATAACAGTTAGAAACCACAGGATCCTGTAGTTGTCTGATTGTCTTCATTATAATCAGCACCTCAGGACATCGGTCTGATAGTTGAGAGTACTGTTTCACTGATGTGTCTCTGATGTGTTGCTCTGAAAATCACTTCCTGTTTCTCTCTGTGTGTGGTTGTTACTTCCTGTTTCTCTGAGCTACATTGGCTGCGTCCAGAATGCCCCCCCCCATTAGAGCCCTATGGGCCCTGGTCAAAAGAAGTGCACTATAGGGATGTAGCTCGGTTGGTAGAGCATGGCGTTTGCAACGCCAGGGTTGTGGGTTCGATTCCCACGGGGGGCCAGTATGAAAAAATAAAATAATGTACGCACTCACTAACTGTAAGTCGCTCTGGATAAGAGCGTCTGCTAAATGACTGAAATGTAAATAGGGTGAAGGAATGGTGCAGCAATGGATAGCCACCGTTTTATGGCTCCTGACCAAGTCTTCTATTTGTGGGTTTTTGATCTGATCTTAAATGTTTTACATAATGTCTCCTCCATAATTTCCTATGACTGAAACAGCTTCTGGACATCAGAACAGCTAACCTCTAATCACTAACCTCCAATCACTAACCTCTATCCACTAACCTCCATTCACTCATCTCCATTCGGATGAAGATATCTACTTCAACAAGTCAATGGCACAGGACATCCTGACACCCGGACCAAGCCCTAATCCCAGAGACTCGGAAAGGAAGAGATGGCCGACGTGCGGGCACCCTGACGAAACTACGTCAGTGAATAAATAAACCCCCTCTACCCCTACCTGTTCTATTGATATAGAGGCCGACGTGCCTGATGAAACTACAGTGGAGAGTAAATAAACCCCTACCTGTTCTACAGTGGAGAGTAAATAAACCCCCTCTACCCCTACCTGTTCAGTGGAGAGTAAATAAACCCCCTCTACCCCTACCTGTTCAGTGGAGAGTAAATAAACCCCCTCTACCCCTACCTGTTCAGTGGAGAGTAAATAAACCCCCTCTACCCCTACCTGTTCAGTGGAGAGTAAATAAACCCCTACCTGTTCAGTGGAGAGTAAATAAACCCCCTCTACCCCTACCTGTTCTACAGTGGAGAGTAAATAAACCCCCTCTACCCCTACCTGCAACTACAGTGGAGAGTAAATAAACCCCCTCTACCCCTACCTGTTCTACAGTGGAGAGTAAATAAACCCCTACCTGTTCTACAGTGGAGAGTAAATAAACCCCCTCTACCCCTACCTGCAACTACAGTGGAGAGTAAATAAACCCCTACCTGTTCAGTGGAGAGTAAATAAACCCCCTCTACCCCTACCTGTTCTACAGTGGAGAGTAAATAAACCCCTACCTGTTCTACAGTGGAGAGTAAATAAACCCCCTCTACCCCTACCTGCAACTACAGTGGAGAGTAAATAAACCCCTACCTGTTCAGTGGAGAGTAAATAAACCCCCTCTACCCCTACCTGTTCTACAGTGGAGAGTAAATAAACCCCCTCTACCCCTACCTGTTCAGTGGAGAGTAAATAAACCCCCTCTACCCCTACCTGTTCTACAGTGGAGAGTAAATAAACCCCTACCTGTTCTACAGTGGAGAGTAAATAAACCCCCTCTACCCCTACCTGTTCAGTGGAGAGTAAATAAACCCCCTCTACCCCTACCTGTTCAGTGGAGAGTAAATGAACCCCCTCTACCCCTACCTGTTCAGTGGAGAGTAAATGAACCCCCCTCTACCCCTACCTGTTCAGTGGAGAGTAAATGAACCCCCCTCTACCCCTACCTGTTCTACAGTGGAGAGTAAATAAACCCCCTCTACCCCTACCTGTTCTACAGTGGAGAGTAAATAAACCCCCTCTACCAGTGGAGAGTAAATAAAACCCCCTCTACCCCTACCTGTTCAGTGGAGAGTAAATAAACCCCCCTCTACCCCTACCTGTTCAGTGGAGAGTAAATAAACCCCCTCTACCAGTGGAGAGTAAATAAACCCCCCTCTACCCCTACCTGTTCAGTGGAGAGTAAATAAACCCCCTCTACCCCTACCTGTTCAGTGGAGAGTAAATAAAACCCCCTCTACCAGTGGAGAGTAAATAAACCCCCTCTACCCCCTACCTGTTCAGTGGAGAGTAAATAAACCCCCTCTACCCCTACCTGTTCTATAAACCCCCTCTACCCCCTACCTGTTCAGTGGAGAGTAAATAAACCCCCTCTACCCCTACCTGTTCAGTGGAGAGTAAATAAACCCCCTCTACCCCTACCTGTTCTATAAACCCCCTCTACCCCTACCTGTTCAGTGGAGAGTAAATAAACCCCCTCTACCCCTACCTGTTCAGTGGAGAGTAAATAAACCCCCTCTACCCCTACCTGTTCAGTGGAGAGTAAATAAACCCCCTCTACCCCTACCTGTTCAGTGGAGAATAAATAAACCCCCTCTACCCCTACCTGTTCAGTGGAGAGTAAATAAACCCCTACCTGTTCAGTGGAGAGTAAATAAACCCCCTCTACCCCTACCTGTTCTACAGTGGAGAGTAAATAAACCCCTCTACCCCTACCTGCAACTACAGTGGAGAGTAAATAAACCCCCTCTACCCCTACCTGTTCTACAGTGGAGAGTAAATAAACCCCTACCTGTTCTACAGTGGAGAGTAAATAAACCCCCTCTACCCCTACCTGCAACTACAGTGGAGAGTAAATAAACCCCTACCTGTTCAGTGGAGAGTAAATAAACCCCCTCTACCCCTACCTGTTCTACAGTGGAGAGTAAATAAACCCCTACCTGTTCTACAGTGGAGAGTAAATAAACCCCCTCTACCCCTACCTGCAACTACAGTGGAGAGTAAATAAACCCCTACCTGTTCAGTGGAGAGTAAATAAACCCCCCTCTACCCCTACCTGTTCTACAGTGGAGAGTAAATAAACCCCCCTCTACCCCTACCTGTTCAGTGGAGAGTAAATAAACCCCCTCTACCCCTACCTGTTCTACAGTGGAGAGTAAATAAACCCCTACCTGTTCTACAGTGGAGAGTAAATAAACCCCCTCTACCCCTACCTGTTCAGTGGAGAGTAAATAAACCCCCTCTACCCCTACCTGTTCAGTGGAGAGTAAATGAACCCCCTCTACCCCTACCTGTTCAGTGGAGAGTAAATGAACCCCCTCTACCCCTACCTGTTCAGTGGAGAGTAAATGAACCCCCTCTACCCCTACCTGTTCTACAGTGGAGAGTAAATAAACCCCCTCTACCCCTACCTGTTCTACAGTGGAGAGTAAATAAACCCCCTCTACCAGTGGAGAGTAAATAAACCCCCTCTACCCCTACCTGTTCAGTGGAGAGTAAATAAACCCCCTCTACCCCTACCTGTTCAGTGGAGAGTAAATAAACCCCCTCTACCAGTGGAGAGTAAATAAACCCCCTCTACCCCTACCTGTTCAGTGGAGAGTAAATAAACCCCCTCTACCCCTACCTGTTCAGTGGAGAGTAAATAAACCCCCTCTACCAGTGGAGAGTAAATAAACCCCCTCTACCCCTACCTGTTCAGTGGAGAGTAAATAAACCCCCTCTACCCCTACCTGTTCTATAAACCCCCTCTACCCCTACCTGTTCAGTGGAGAGTAAATAAACCCCCCTCTACCCCTACCTGTTCAGTGGAGAGTAAATAAACCCCCTCTACCCCTACCTGTTCTATAAACCCCCTCTACCCCTACCTGTTCAGTGGAGAGTAAATAAACCCCCTCTACCAGTGGAGAGTAAATAAACCCCCTCTACCAGTGGAGAGTAAATAAACCCCCTCTACCCCTACCTGTTCTATAAACCCCCTCTACCCCTACCTGTAACTACAGTAAACCCCCTCTACCAGTGGAGAGTAAATAAACCCCCTCTACCCCTACCTGTTCAGTGGAGAGTAAATAAACCCCCTCTACCCCTACCTGTTCAGTGGAGAGTAAATAAACCCCCTCTACCCCTACCTGTTCTACAGTAAACCCCCTCTACCCCTACCTGTTCTATAAACCCCCTCTACCCCTACCTGTTCTATAAACCCCCTCTACCCCTACCTGTAGTACCTGTTCTATTGGCGAACGTACAAATCACCGGAGAACAAACTGGACGAGCTCCGTTGGAGACTATCCTATCAACAGGACCTGAAGAACCGTAATATCCTATTAGAGACTATCCTATCAACGGGACCTGAAGAACTGTAATATCCTATTAGAGACTATCCTATCAACAGGACCTGAAGAACTGTAATATCCTATTAGAGACTATCCTATCAACAGGACCTGAAGAACTGTAATATCCTATTAGAGACTATCCTATCAACAGGACCTGAAGAACTGTAATATCCTATTAGAGACTATCCTATCAACGGGACCTGAAGAACTGTAATATCCTAATAGAGACTATCCTATAAACAGGACCTGAAGAACTGTAATATCCTATTAGAGACTATCCTATCAACAGGACCTGAAGAACTGTAATATCCTATTAGAGACTATCCTATCAACAGGACCTGAAGAACTGTAATATCCTATTAGAGACTATCCTATCAACAGGACCTGAAGAACTGTAATATCCTATTAGAGACTATCCTATCAACAGGACCTGAAGAACTGTAATATCCTATTAGAGACTATCCTATCAACAGGACCTGAAGAACTGTAATATCCTATTAGAGACTATCCTATCAACAGGACCTGAAGAACCGTAATATCCTATTAGAGACTATCCTATCAACAGGACCTGAAGAACTGTAATATCCTATTAGAGACTATCCTATCAACAGGACCTGAAGAACTGTAATATCCTATTAGAGACTATCCTATCAACAGGACCTGAAGAACTGTAATATCCTATTAGAGACTATCCTATCAACGGGACCTGAAGAACTGTAATATCCTATTAGAGACTATCCTATCAACAGGACCTGAAGAACTGTAATATCCTATTAGAGACTATCCTATCAACAGGACCTGAAGAACTGTAATATCCTATTAGAGACTATCCTATCAACAGGACCTGAAGAACTGTAATATGCTATTAGAGACTATCCTATCAACAGGACCTGAAGAACTGTAATATCCTATTAGAGACTATCCTATCAACAGGACCTGAAGAACTGTAATATCCCTATTAGAGACTATCCTATCAACAGGACCTGAAGAACTGTAATATCCTATTAGAGACTATCCTATCAACAGGACCTGAAGAACTGTAATATCCTATTAGAGACTATCCTATCAACAGGACCTGAAGAACTGTAATATCCTATTAGAGACTATCCTATCAACAGGACCTGAAGAACTGTAGTATCCTATTAGAGACTATCCTATCAACAGGACCTGAAGAACTGTAATATCCTATTAGAGACTATCCTATCAACAGGACCTGAAGAACCGTAATATCCTATTAGAGACTATCCTATCAACAGGACCTGAAGAACTGTAATATCCTATTAGAGACTATCCTATCAACAGGACCTGAAGAACTGTAATATCCTATTAGAGACTATCCTATCAACAGGACCTGAAGAACTGTAATATCCTATTAGAGACTATCCTATCAACGGGACCTGAAGAACTGTAATATCCTATTAGAGACTATCCTATCAACAGGACCTGAAGAACTGTAATATCCTATTAGAGACTATCCTATCAACAGGACCTGAAGAACTGTAATATCCTATTAGAGACTATCCTATCAACAGGACCTGAAGAACTGTAATATCCTATTAGAGACTATCCTATCAACAGGACCTGAAGAACTGTAATATCCTATTAGAGACTATCCTATCAACAGGACCTGAAGAACCGTAATATCCTATTAGAGACTATCCTATCAACAGGACCTGAAGAATTGTAATATCCTATTAGAGACTATCCTATCAACAGGACCTGAAGAACTGTAATATCCTATTAGAGACTATCCTATCAACAGGACCTGAAGAACTGTAATATCCTATTAGAGACTATCCTATCAACGGGACCTGAAGAACTGTAATATCCTATTAGAGACTATCCTATCAACAGGACCTGAAGAACTGTAATATCCTATTAGAGACTATCCTATCAACAGGACCTGAAGAACTGTAATATCCTATTAGAGACTATCCTATCAACAGGACCTGAAGAACTGTAATATCCTATTAGAGACTATCCTATCAACAGGACCTGAAGAACTGTAATATCCTATTAGAGACTATCCTATCAACAGGACCTGAAGAACTGTAATATCCTATTAGAGACTATCCTATCAACAGGACCTGAAGAACCGTAATATCCTATTAGAGACTATCCTATCAACGGGACCTGAAGAACTGTAATATCCTATTAGAGACTATCCTATCAACAGGACCTGAAGAACCGTAATATCCCGTGTTTCTTGGAGTCGTGGCTGAACAAGGAAATGGAATCATATACGCTACTGGTCAAAAGTGTTAGAACACCGACTCATTCAAAGGTTTTTCTTTATTTGTACTATTTTCTACATTGTAGAATAATAGTGAAGACATCAAAACTGAAATAATAACACATATGGAATCATTTAGTAACCAAAAAAGTGTTAAACAAATGAAAATATATTTTATATTTGAGATTCTTCAAATAGCCACCCTTTGCCTTGATGACAGCAATTTCTGAGGCTGGTAACTCTAATGAACTTATCCTCTGCAGCAGAGGTAACTCTGGGTCTTCCTTTCCTGTGGCGGTCCTCATGAGAGACAGTTTCATCATAGCGCTTGATGGTTTTTGCGACTGCACTTGAAGAAACTTTCAAAGTTCTTGAAATGTTCCATATTGACTGACCTTCATGTCTTACATTTGTCACAAAACAACTGATTGGCACAAACTCATTAAGAAGGAAAGAAATTCTACAAATTAACTTTTAAGAAGGCACACCTGTTAATTGAAATGCATTCCAGGTGACTGGTTGAGAGAATGCCAAGATTGTGCAACGCTGTCATCAAGGCAAAATGTGGTTATTTGAAGAATCTCAAATCTCAAATACATTTTGATTTGTTTAACACTTTTTTGGTTACTACATGATTCCATATGTGTTATCTCATAGTTTTGATGTCTTCACTATTATTCTACAATGTAGAAAATAGTAAAAATCAAGAAAAAACCCTTGAATGAGTAGGTGTTCTAAAACTTTTGACCAGCAGCGTACATTTAGCAGTTTTTTCTATTTATCGGCAGGACCAAACGGCAGCCTCGGGTCAAAGGGTAAGGTCAAAGGGGGAATACATCAGAATACCTCATGATAAGCTGTAGACCACACTATTTACAGAGCGAGTTTTCATCTATATTCTTCGTAGTCGTCTATTTACCACCACAAACTGATGCTGGCACTAAGACCACACTCAACGAGCTGTATAAGGCCATAAGCAAACAGGAAACTGCTCATCCAGAGGCGGTGCACCTAGTGGCCGGTGATTTTAATGCAGGGAAACTAAAATCCATTTTACCTAATTTGTACCAGAATGTCAACTAGAGGCGACAAAACTCTAGATCACCTTTTACACATACATACAAGGCCGCCCTCCATTTGGCAAATCTGACCATAAATCTATCCTCCTGATTCCAGCTTATAAGCAAAAACTCAAACGGGAAGTACCAGTGAAGCACTCAATGCGGAAGTGGTCCGCATTGAGTGCTAAGCTACAGGACTGTTTTGCTAGTACAGACTGGAATATGTTCCGGGATTCATCCGATGGCATTGAGGAGTACACCACCTCAGTCACTGGCTTCATCAATAAGTGCATTGACGACATCGTCCCCACAGTGACCGTGTACGTACATATCCCAACCAGAAGCCATGGATTACAGGCAACATCCGCACTGAGTTTAAGGCTAGAGCTGCCGCTGTCAAGGAGCAGGACACTAATCCAGCTACGACGTCCGACGAGCCATCAAACAGGCAAAGCATCAATACAGGACTAAGATTGAATCCTACTATGCTGACGCTCATCGGATGTGGAAGGGCTTGCAAACTATAACGAATTACAAAGGGAAACCCAGCCGCGAGCTGCCCAGTGACGTGAGCCTAACAGACGAGCTAAATGCGTTCTATGCTCACTTCTAGGTAAGAAATACTGAACCATGGATGAGAGCACCAGCTGTTCCAGACGACTGTATGATCACGCTCCTCGTACCCGATGTGAGTAAGACCTTTAAACAGGTTAAGATTGACAAGGCCGCAGGTCCAGACAGATTACCAGGACGCGTACTCAAATCATGCTCTGACCAGCTGGCAAGTGTCTTCACTGACATCTTCACTCACATCTGTAGCAATGAAATGCTTTGAAAGGCTGGTCATGGCTCACATAAAAACCATCATCCCAGACATCATGGACCCACTCCAATTCACATACCGCCCCAACAGATCCAAAGATGACGCAATTTCTATTGTACTCCACACTGTCCTCTCCCACCTGGGTAAGAGGAACAGCTATGTGAAAATGCTTTTCATTGACTATAGATCAGCGTTCAACACCATAGTGCCCTCAAAGCTCATCACTAAGCTAAGGACCCTGGGACTGAACACCTCCCTCTGCAACTGGATCCTGGACTTCCTGACGGTGCGCCCCCAGGTGGTAAGGGTAGGCAACAACACATCCGCCACGCTGACCCTCAACACGGGGGCCCCTCAGGGGTGCGTGCTCAGTACCCTCCTGTACTCCCTGTTCACCCATGACTGCATGGCCAGGCACGACTCCAACACCATCATTAAGTTTACAGACGACACAACAGTGGTAGGCCTGATCACCGACAACGATGAGACAGCCTATAGGGAGGACGTCAGAGACCTGGCCGTGTGGTGTCAGGACAACAACCTCTCCCTCAACGTCAGCAAGACAAAGGAGCTGATCGTGGACTACAGGAAACGGAGGGCCGAGCACGCCCCCATTCACATCGACAGGGCTGTAGTGGAACAGGTTGAGAGCTTCAAGTTCTTTGGTGTCCACATTACTAAGGATCTATCATTGTCCAAACACACCAAGACAGTTGTTAAGAGGGCACGACAATGCCTCTTCCCCCTCAGGAGGCTGAAAAGATTTGGCATGGGCCCTCAGATCCTCAAAAGGTTCCACAGCTGCACCATCGAGAGCATCCTGACTGGTTGCATCACCGCCTGATATGCCAACTGCTTGGCATCTGACCAGAAGGCGCAACAGAGGGTAGTGCTTACGGCCCAGTACATCACTGGGGCCGTGCTCCCTGCCATCCAGGTTCTGTATACCAGGCGGTGTCAGAGGAAGGCCCTAAAAATTGTCAAAGACTCCAGCCATCCAAGTCAGACTGTTCTCTCTGCTACCGCACGGCAAGCGGTACTGATGCACCAAGACTGGAACAAACAGGACCCTGAACAGCTTCTACCCCCAAGCCATAAGACTGCTAAATAGTTAGTTAAATAGTTAACCAAATAGCTACCCGGACTATCTGCATTGACCCTTTTTGCGCAAACTTTTTTAACTCATCACATATGCTGCTGCAACTGTTTATTATCTATCCCGTTGCCTAGTCACTTTATTCCTAGTTACTGTATATGTACAGTTGGAGTCGGAAGTTTACATACACCTTAACCAAATACATTTAAACTCAGTTTTTCACAATTTCTGACATTTAATCCTAGGAAAAATTCCCTGTCTTAGGTCAGTTAGGATCACCACGTTATTTTAAGAATGTAACATGTCAGAATAATAGTAGAGAGAATGATTTATTTCAGCTTTTATTTCTTTCATCACATTCCCAGTGGGTCAGAAGTTTACATACACTCAATTAGTATTTGGTAGCAATGCCTTTAAATTGTTCAACTTGGGTCAAACGCTTCGGGTAGCCTTCCACAAGCTTCCCACAATAAGTTGGGTGAATTTTGGCCCATTCCTCCTGACAGAGCTGGTGTAACTGAGTCAGGTTTGTAGGCTTCCTTGCTCGCACACGCTTTTTTAGTTCTGCTTTGTGATGGCCACTCCAATACCTTGACTTTGTTGTCCTTAAGCCATTTGGCCACAACTTTGGAAGTACGCTTGGGGTCATTGTCCATTTGGAAGACCCATTTGCGACCAAGCTTTAACTTCCTGACTGATGTGTTGAGATGTTGCTTCAATATATCCACATAATTTTCCTTCCTCATGATGCCATCTATTTTGTGAAGTGCACCAGTCCCTCCTGCAGCAAAGCACCCCCACAGCATGATGCTGCCACCCCCGTGCTTCACAGTTGGGATGGTGTTCTTCGGCTTGCAAGCGTCCCCCTTTTTCCTCCAAACATAACGATCGTCATTATGGCCAAACAGTTCTATTTTTGTTTCATCAGACCAGAGGACATTTCTCCAAAAAGTACGATCTTTGTCCCCATGTGCAGTTGCAAACCGTAGTCTGGCTTTTTATAGTGGTTTTGGAGCAGTGGCTTCTTCCTTGCTGAGCGGCCTTTCAGGTTATGTCGATATAGGACTCGTTTTACTGTGGATATAGATACTTTTGTACCTGTTTCCTCCAGCATCTTCACAAGGTCCTTTGCTGTTGTTCTGGGATTGATTTGCACTTTTTCACACCAAAGTACGTTCATCTCTAGGAGACAGAACGCGTCTCCTTCCTGAGTGGTATGATGGCTGCGTGGTCCCATGGTGTATATACTTGCGTACTATTGTTTGTACAGATGAACGTGGTACCTTCAGGCATTTGGAAATTGCTCCCAAGGATGAACCAGACTTGTGGAGGTCTACAATTGTTTTTCTGAGGTCTTGGCAGATTTATTTTGATTTTCCCATGATGTCAAGCGAAGAGGCACTGAGTTTGAAGGTAGGCCTTGAAATACATCCACAGGTACACCTCCAATTGACTCAAATGATGTCAATTAGCCTATCAGAAGCTTCTAAAGCAATGACATCAATTTCTGGAATTTTCCAAGCTGTTTAAAGGCACCGTCAACTTAGTGTATGTAAACTTCTGACCCACTGGAATTGTGATACAGTGAATTATAAGTGAAATAATCTGTCTGTAAACAATTGTTGGAAAAATTACTTGTCAAAACTAGAGTTTGTTAACAAGAAATGTGTTAAGTGGTTGAAAAACAAGCTTTAATGACTCCAACCAAGGTTTATGTAAACTTCCGACTTCAACTGTACATATCTACTTCAATTACCTCGTACCCCTGTACATCAACTCGGTCCTGGTACCCTGTGTATATAGCCAAGTTATCATGGACTCAGTACTGGTACCCTGTGTATATAGCCAAGTTATCATAGACTCAGTACTGGTACCCTGTGTATTTAGCCAAGTTATCGTTACTCATTGTGTATTTATTATTACTTTTATTATTACATGTTTTACTTTTCCATTATTTCTCTATTTTCTTTCTCTCTGTATTGTTGGGAAGGGCCCTTAAGGAAGCATTTCACTGTTAGTCTACACCTGTTGTTTAAGAAGCATGTGACAAATAAAAGTTTATTCCATTTTGACGTTTGGGACAGTGTATAGTGCATTCGGTAAGTGTTCAGACCCCTTGACTTTTTCCATATTTTGTTACGTTATTCTAAAACGGATTAAAAAATAAATACATCTCATCAATGTACTCACAATACCCGATAATGACAAAGCGAAAACAGGTTTTTAGAAATGTATACAAATAAAATAAAATAAACGTATTTACATAAGTATTCAGACCCTTTGCTATGAGACTCGAAATTGAGCTCAGGTGCATCCTGTTTCCATTGATCATCCTTGAGCTGTTTCTACAACTTGATTAGAGTCCACCTGTGGTAAATGAAATTGATAGTCCCCTGTAGCTCAGTTGGTAGAGCATGGCGCTTGCAACGCCAGGGTTGTGGGTTCGTTTCCCACGGGGGGCCAGTATGAAAAATGTATGCACTCACTAACTGTAAGTCGCTCTGGATAAGAGCATCTGCTAAATGCAAAAAAAAGGCACACACCTTTCTATACAAGGTCCTACCATTGACAGTGTATGTCAGAGCAAAAACCAAGCCATGAGTTCGAATGAATTGTCCGTAGCGCTGTTCCTGTCTTCCCCAGCAGCTCAGAGCAATCAGTTCCTGCTGCTGAAAGTCCAAAAAATGGTTGGTGTGTTTGATACATGTCTTCCTGCCCCCAGTGGCCAAATACACAGACAGAGCAGAGAAAATACACACAGCCTACAGAGTTAAACAACTCTACAATAAATCACCCCAGGTATGAGGAGAGGGGTGTTATGTTGTTAGGAGGGAGGGGCGAGGGTCATGGCTGTGAGGAGAGGGGTGTTATGTTGTTAGGAGGGAGGGGCGAGGGTCATGGCTGTGAGGAGAGGGGTGTTATGTTGTTAGGAGGGAGGGGCGAGGGTCATGGCTGTGAGGAGAGGGTGTTAGGTTGTTAGGGAGGGAGGGCGAGGGTCATGGCTGTGAGGAGAGGGGTGTTATGTTGTTAGGGAGGGAGGGGCGAGGGTCATGGCTGTGAGGAGAGGGGTGTTATGTTGTTAGGAGGGAGGGGCGAGGGTCATGGCTGTGAGGAGAGGGGGTGTTATGTTGTTAGGAGGGAGGGGCGAGGGTCATGGCTGTGAGGAGAGGGGTGTTATGTTGTTAGGGAGGGGAGGGGCGAGGGTCATGGCTGTGAGGAGAGGGGTGTTATGTTGTTAGGGAGGGAGGGGCGAGGGTCATGGCTGTGAGGAGAGGGGTGTTATGTTGTTAGGAGGGAGGGGCGAGGGTCATGGCTGTGAGGAGAGGGGTGTTATGTTGTTAGGAGGGAGGGGCGAGGGTCATGGCTGTGAGGAGAGGGGTGTTATGGTCTGTGTCCCAAATGGCACCCTAAGAGGGTGAGGTGATGAGGTCCGGCAGGCTAACTGAGGTGAGGGGCACTGGGAGGGAGGGTTTAAGGGGGAGAGGTGGTGAGGTCTGACAGGCTAACTGAAACCACATGGTCCCACACTTATCCTGCTGCCTGTTAGTTCTATTTTACTGCCCCCCTCCCCCCCCCTCCCCTCCCCCCCCCTCCCCCTCCCCTCCCTCCCTCTCCTCTCCTACCTCCCCTCCCTCCCCCTCCCCTCTCCTCTCCTCTCCTCCTGTCCTACAGCCTGTTAGCTGTAATTTAC
Source organism: Coregonus clupeaformis (assembly GCF_020615455.1). Classification (NCBI taxonomy): domain Eukaryota; kingdom Metazoa; phylum Chordata; class Actinopteri; order Salmoniformes; family Salmonidae; genus Coregonus; species Coregonus clupeaformis. The sequence goes on from NW_025533477.1 coordinate 1,446,687, forward strand.
TGCTGGTGGTTCATCTGTCTCTGATCAGCCTCGAGCAGGGATCTGGAGAAACTGTTTTGGCACCTTGTCAGGACAGATCAACAGGACTTTACTCTGAGATGACCAGCCAGCCAGCCAGTCAGTCAGTCAGCCAGCCAGCCAGTCAGTCAGTCAGCCAGCCAGCCAGTCAGACAGCCAGCCAGCCAGTCAGACAGCCAGCCAGACAGCAGGACTTTACCAATATCCTCTAGCACCTCCCCTACCTCTATAACCTCTAGCACCTCTAGCACCTCCCCTACCTCCATAACCTCTAGCACCTCCCCTACCTCTATAACCTCTATAACTTCTAGCACCTCCCCTACCTCCATAACCTCTAGCACCTCCCCTACCTCTATAACCTCTAGCACCTCTAGCACCTCCCCTACCTCCATAACCTCTAGCACCTCCCCTACCTCCATAACCTCTAGCACCTCCCCTACCTCCATAACCTCTAGCACCTCCACTACCTCTATAACCTCTATAACCTCTAGCACCTCCCCTACCTCTAGCACCTCCCCTACCTCTATAACCTCTATAACCTCTAGCACCTCCCCTACCTCTATAACCTCTAGCACCTCCCCTACCTCTATAACCTCTAGCACCTCCCCTACCTCTATAACCTCTAGCACCTCCCCTACCTCCATATCCTCTAGCACCTCCCCTACCTCTATAACCTCTAGCACCTCCCCTACCTCTATAACCTCTAGCACCTCCCCTACCTCCATAATCTCTAGCACCTCCCCTACCTCTATAACCTCCATAACCTCTAGCACCTCCCCTACCTCCATATCCTCTAGCACCTCCCCTACCTCTATAACCTCTAGCACCTCCCCTACCTCCATAACCTCTATAACCTCTAGCACCTCCCCTACCTCCATAACCTCTATAACCTCTAGCACCTCCCCTACCTCCATAACCTCTAGCACCTCCCCTACCTCCATAACCTCTAGCACCTCCCCTACCTCTATAACCTCTAGCACCTCCCCTACCTCTATAACCTCTATAACCTCTAGCACCTCCCCTACCTCTATAACCTCTAGCACCTCCCCTACCTCCATAACCTCTAGCACCTCCCCTACCTCTATAACCTCTAGCACCTCCCCTACCTCTATAACCTCTAGCACCTCCCCTACCTCCATAATTTCTGTACAGGAAAGAGGTGAGAGAAAAGATATGCACCCCCCACAGTGACCCCCTCACTCCCCCCAAACTGTATGTAACCCTAGACTAGAGGCTACCCTCAGAATCATTACTGGTGGTGAAAGGAGGGCAGATGGGCTGAAAGAAAAGACAGGGCTGGAAGAAAGCTCATGTAGAGAGTTCAGGAGACAATGTGGAGATCATCTCTACTGAGAGGACTAAAGCATGTAGAGAGTTCAGGAGACAATGTGGAGATCATCTCTACTGAGAGGACTAAAGCATGTAGAGAGTTCAGGACACAATGTGGAGATCATCTCTACTGAGAGGACTAAAACATGTAGAGAGTTCAGGACACAATGTGGAGATCATCTCTACTGAGAGGACTAAAGCATGTAGAGAGTTCAGGACACAATGTGGAGATCATCTCTACTGAGAGGACTAAAGCTCATGTAGAGAGTTCAGGAGACAATGTGGAGATCATCTGTACTGAGAGGACTAAAGCATGTAGAGAGTTCAGGAGACAATGTGGAGATCATCTCTACTGAGAGGACTAAAGCTCATGTAGAGAGTTCAGGAGACAATGTGGAGATCATCTCTACTGAGAGGACTAAAGCATGTAGAGAGTTCAGGAGACAATGTGGAGATCATCTCTACTGAGAGGACTAAAGCTCATGTAGAGAGTTCAGGAGACAATGTGGAGATCATCTCTACTGAGAGGACTAAAGCTCATGTAGAGAGTTCAGGAGACAATGTGGAGATCATCTCTACTGAGAGGACTAAAGCATGTAGAGAGTTCAGGACACAATGTTGAGATCATCTCTACTGAGAGGACTAAAGCTCATGTAGAGAGTTCAGGAGACAATGTGGAGATCATCTCTACTGAGAGGACTAAAGCATGTAGAGAGTTCAGGAGACAATGTGGAGATCATCTCTACTGAGAGGACTAAAGCATGTAGAGAGTTCAGGAGACAATGTGGAGATCATCTCTACTGAGAGGACTAACGCTCATGTAGAGAGTTCAGGACACAATGTGGAGATCATCTCTACTGAGAGGACTAAAGCATGTAGAGAGTTCAGGACACAATGTGGAGATCATCTCTACTGAGAGGACTAAAGCTCATGTAGAGAGTTCAGGAGACAATGTGGAGATCATCTCTACTGAGAGGACTAAAGCATGTAGAGAGTTCAGGACACAATGTGGAGATCATCTCTAATGAGATGACTAAAGCTCATGTAGAGAGTTCAGGAGACAATGTGGAGATCATCTCTACTGAGAGGACTAAAGCTCATGTAGAGAGTTCAGGAGACAATGTGGAGATCATCTCTACTGAGAGGACTAAAGCATGTAGAGAGTTCAGGACACAATGTGGAGATCATCTCTACTGAGAGGACTAAAGCTCATGTAGAGAGTTCAGGAGACAATGTGGAGATCATCTCTACTGAGAGGACTAAAGCATGTAGAGAGTTCAGGAGACAATGTGGAGATCATCTCTACTGAGAGGACTAAAGCTCATGTAGAGAGTTCAGGAGACAATGTGGAGATCATCTCTACTGAGAGGACTAAAGCATGTAGAGAGTTTAGGAGACAATGTGGAGATCATCTCTACTGAGAGGACTAAAGCTCATGTAGAGAGTTCAGGAGACAATGTGGAGATCATCTCTACTGAGAGGACTAAAGCTCATGTAGAGAGTTCAGGAGACAATGTGGAGATCATCTCTACTGAGAGGACTAAAGCTCATGTAGAGAGTTCAGGAGACAATGTGGATATCATCTCTACTGAGAGGACTAAAGCATGTAGAGAGTTCAGGAGACAATGTGGAGATCATCTCTACTGAGAGGACTAAAGCTCATGTAGAGAGTTCAGGAGACAATGTGGAGATCATCTCTACTGAGAGGACTAAAGCATGTAGAGAGTTCAGGACACAATGTGGAAATCATCTCTACTGAGAGGACTAAAGCTCATGTAGAGAGTTCAGGAGACAATGTGGAGATCATCTCTACTGAGAGGACTAAAGCTCATGTAGAGAGTTCAGGAGACAATGTGGAGATCATCTCTACTGAGAGGACTAAAGCATGTAGAGAGTTCAGGACACAATGTGGAGATCATCTCTACTGAGAGGACTAAAGCTCATGTAGAGAGTTCAGGAGACAATGTGGAGATCATCTCTACTGAGAGGACTAAAGCATGTAGAGAGTTCAGGAGACAATGTGGAGATCATCTCTACTGAGAGGACTAAAGCTCATGTGAGAGTTCAGGAGACAATGTGGAGATCATCTCTACTGAGAGGACTAAAGCATGTAGAGAGTTCAGGAGACAATGTGGAGATCATCTCTACTGAGAGGACTAAAGCTCATGTAGAGAGTTCAGGAGACAATGTGGAGATCATCTCTACTGAGAGGACTAAAGCTCATGTAGAGAGTTCAGGAGACAATGTGGAGATCATCTCTACTGAGAGGACTAAAGCTCATGTAGAGAGTTCAGGAGACAATGTGGATATCATCTCTACTGAGAGGACTAAAGCATGTAGAGAGTTCAGGAGACAATGTGGAGATCATCTCTACTGAGAGGACTAAAGCTCATGTAGAGAGTTCAGGAGACAATGTGGAGATCATCTCTACTGAGAGGACTAAAGCATGTAGAGAGTTCAGGACACAATGTGGAGATCATCTCTACTGAGAGGACTAAAGCTCATGTAGAGAGTTCAGGAGACAATGTGGAGATCATCTCTACTGAGAGGACTAAAGCTCATGTAGAGAGTTCAGGAGACAATGTGGAGATCATCTCTACTGAGAGGACTAAAGCATGTAGAGAGTTCAGGACACAATGTGGAGATCATCTCTACTGAGAGGACTAAAGCTCATGTAGAGAGTTCAGGAGACAATGTGGAGATCATCTCTACTGAGAGGACTAAAGCATGTAGAGAGTTCAGGAGACAATGTGGAGATCATCTCTACTGAGAGGACTAAAGCTCATGTAGAGGGTTCAGGAGACAATGTGGAGATCATCTCTACTGAGAGGACTAGAATAGACAGCCTCACTGTTTTGAATCACGTCCATCTAAGAAGGTCCGGTTATGTGTTTCCAGCCCTTTATTAAGTGTTTATTGTTGGTTTAATTCAACATTACGCCCCCTTCCAAGTATCACAATATTTTTTCCATGGCAAAAATGAAAACACGAAGCGGATTGATCTCTTTGGAGCTTTAAAAACCTGCTGTGTGTAAAATATTGCGTGCTATAGCTTGGAAAATAAATACATGTGATTCTGGATGACAACATAATGATTTTAGTTTGCAACATTAGTGCTGTTTTCCTAAAGAAGTTAAATCCACTTGGTGTTTTGTTTCCTTGCCACGATACTAACCAATATGGTGATACTGGTATGGTCCCGGCCCTACCTTCAGTATGGTGATACTGGTATGGTCCCGGCCCTACCTTCAGTCCTGTGATACTGGTATGGTCCCGGCCCTACCTTCAGTATGGTGATACTGGTATGGTCCCGGCCCTACCTTCAGTCTGGTGATATTGGTATGGTCCCGGCCCTACTTTCAGTATGGTGATACTGGTATGGTCCCGGCCCTACCTTCAGTATGGTGATACTGGTATGGTCCCGGCCCTACCTTCAGTATGGTGATACTGGTATGGTCCCGGCCCTACCTTCAGTCTGGTGATACTGGTATGGTCCCGGCCCTACCTTCAGTATGGTGATATTGGTATGGTCCCGGCCCTACCTTCAGTATGGTGATACTGGTATGGTCCCGGCCCTACCTTCAGTCCTGTGATACTGGTATGGTCCCGGCCCTACCTTCAGTATGGTGATACTGGTATGGTCCCGGCCCTACCTTCAGTCTGGTGATACTGGTATGGTCCCGGCCCTACCTTCAGTATGGTGATACTGGTATGGTCCCGGCCCTACCTTCAGTCCTGTGATATTGGTATGGTCCCGGCCCTACCTTCAGTATGGTGATACTGGTATGGTCCCGGCCCTACCTTCAGTCTGGTGATATTGGTATGGTCCCGGCCCTACCTTCAGTATGGTGATACTGGTTTGGTCCCGGCCCTACCTTCAGTATGGTGATACTGGTTTGGTCCCAGCCCTACCTTCAGTATGGTGATACTGGTATGGTCCCGGCCCTACCTTCAGTATGGTGATACTGGTTTGGTCCCGGCCCTACCTTCAGTATGGTGATACTGATTTGGTCCCAGCCCTACCTTCAGTTTGGTGATACTGGAATGGTCCCGGCCCTACCTTCAGTATGGTGATACTGGTATGGTCCCGGCCCTAAATTCAGTATGGTGATACTGGTATGGTCCCAGCCCTACCTTCAGTCTGGTGATACTGGTATGGTCCCGGCCCTACCTTCAGTATGGTGATACTGGTATGGTCCCGGCCCTACCTTCAGTCTGGTGATACTGGTATGGTCCCGGCTCTACCTTCAGTATGGTGATACTGGTATGGTCCCGCCCTACCTTCAGTATGGTGATACTGGTATGGTCCCGGCCCTACCTTCAGTCTGGTGATACTGGTATGGTCCGGCCCTACCTTCAGTATGGTGATGCTGGTATGGTCCCGGCCCTACCTTCAGTCCTGTGATACTGGTATGGTCCCGGCCCTACCTTCAGTATGGTGATACTGGTATGGTCCCGGCCCTACCTTCAGTCTTGTGATACTGGTATGGTCCGGCCCTACCCTTCAGTATGGTGATACTGGTATGGTCCCGGCCCTACCTTCAGTCTGGTGATACTGGTATGGTCCCAGCCCTACCTTCAGTCTGGTGATACTGGTATGGTCCCGGCCCTACCTTCAGTCTGGTGATACTGGTATGGTCCCGGCCCTACCTTCAGTCCTGTGATACTGGTATGGTCCCGGCCCTACCTTCAGTCTGGTGATACTGGTATGGTCCCGGCCCTACCTTCAGTATGGTGATACTGGTATGGTCCCGGCCCTACCTTCAGTATGGTGATACTGGTATGGTCCCGGCCCTACCTTCAGTCTGGTGATACTGGAATGGTCCCGGCCCTACCTTCAGTATGGTGATACTGGTATGGTCCCGGCCCTACCTTCAGTATGGTGATACTGGTATGGTCCCGGCCCTACCTTCAGTATGGTGATACTGGTATGGTCCCGGCCCTACCTTCAGTCTGGTGATACTGGTATGGTCCCGGCTCTACCTTCAGTATGGTGATACTGGTATGGTCCCGGCCCTACCTTCAGTATGGTGATACTGGTATGGTCCCGGCCCTACCTTCAGTCTGGTGATACTGGTATGGTCCCGGCCCTACCTTCAGTATGGTGATGCTGGTATGGTCCCGGCCCTACCTTCAGTCCTGTGATACTGGTATGGTCCCGGCCCTACCTTCAGTATGGTGATACTGGTATGGTCCCGGCCCTACCTTCAGTCTTGTGATACTGGTATGGTCCCGGCCCTACCTTCAGTATGGTGATACTGGTATGGTCCCGGCCCTACCTTCAGTCTGGTGATACTGGTATGGTCCCAGCCCTACCTTCAGTCTGGTGATACTGGTATGGTCCCGGCCCTACCTTCAGTCTGGTGATACTGGTATGGTCCCGGCCCTACCTTCAGTCCTGTGATACTGGTATGGTCCCGGCCCTACCTTCAGTCTGGTGATACTGGTATGGTCCCGGCCCTACCTTCAGTATGGTGATACTGGTATGGTCCCGGCCCTACCTTCAGTATGGTGATACTGGTATGGTCCGGCCCTACCTTCAGTCTGGTGATACTGGAATGGTCCCGGCCCTACCTTCAGTATGGTGATACTGGTATGGTCCCGGCCCTACCTTCAGTATGGTGATACTGGTATGGTCCCGGCCCTACCTTCAGTATGGTGATACTGGTATGGTCCGGCCCTACCTTCAGTATGGTGATACTGGTATGGTCCCGGCCCTACCTTCAGTCTGGTGATACTGGAATGGTCCCGGCCCTACCTTCAGTATGGTGATACTGGTATGGTCCCGGCCCTACCTTCAGTATGGTGATACTGGTATGGTCCCGGCCCTACCTTCAGTATGGTGATACTGGTATGGTCCCAGCCCTACCTTCAGTCTGGTGATACTGGTATGGTCCCGGCCCTACCTTCAGTCTGGTGATACTGGTATGGTCCCGGCCCTACCTTCAGTCTGGTGATGCTGGTATGGTCCCGGCCCTACCTTCAGTCCTGTGATACTGGTATGGTCCCGGCACTACCTTCAGTATGGTGATACTGGTATGGTCCCGGCCCTACCTTCAGTATGGTGATACTGGTATGGTCCCGGCCCTACCTTCAGTCTGGTGATACTGGTATGGTCCCGGCCCTACCTTCAGTCTGGTGATACTGGTATGGTCCCGGCCCTACCTTCAGTATGGTGATACTGGTATGGTCCCGGCCCTACCTTCAGTCTGGTGATACTGGTATGGTCCCGGCCCTACCTTCAGTATGGTGATACTGGTATGGTCCCGGCCCTACCTTCAGTCTGGTGATACTGGTATGGTCCCGGCCCTACCTTCAGTCTGGTGATGCTGGTATGGTCCCGGCCCTACCTTCAGTCTGGTGATACTGGTATGGTCCCGGCCCTACCTTCAGTATGGTGATACTGGTATGGTCCCGGCCCTACCTTCAGTATGGTGATACTGGTATGGTCCCAGCCCTACCTTCAGTCTGGTGATACTGGTATGGTCCGGCCCTACCTTCAGTATGGTGATATTGGTATGGTCCCGGCCCTACCTTCAGTATGGTGATACTGGTATGGTCCCGGCCCTACCTTCAGTCCTGTGATACTGGTATGGTCCCGGCCCTACCTTCAGTATGGTGATACTGGTATGGTCCCGGCCCTACCTTCAGTATGGTGATACTGGTATGGTCCCGGCCCTACCTTCAGTATGGTGATACTGGTATGGTCCCTACCTTCAGTCTGGTGATATTGGTATGGTCCCGGCCCTACCTTCAGTATGGTGATACTGGTATGGTCCCGGCCCTACCTTCAGTATGGTGATACTGGTATGGTCCCGGCCCTACCTTCAGTCCTGTGATACTGGTATGGTCCCAGCCCTACCTTCAGTATGGTGATACTGGTATGGTCCCGGCCCTACCTTCAGTATGGTGATACTGGTATGGTCCCAGCCCTACCTTCAGTATGGTGATACTGGTATGGTCCCGGCCCTACCTTCAGTATGGTGATACTGGTATGGTCCCGGCCCTACCTTCAGTATGGTGATACTGGTATGGTCCCGGCCCTACCTTCAGTATGGTGATACTGGTATGGTCCCGGCCCTACCTTCAGTATGGTGATATTGGTATGGTCCCAGCCCTACCTTCAGTATGGTGATACTGGTATGGTCCCGGCCCTACCTTCAGTATGGTGATACTGGTATGGTCCCGGCCCTACCTTCAGTCCTGTGATATTGGTATGGTCCCGGCCCTACCTTCAGTATGGTGATACTGGTATGGTCCCGGCCCTACCTTCAGTCCTGTGATATTGGTATGGTCCCGGCCCTACCTTCAGTATGGTGATACTGGTATGGTCCCGGCCCTACCTTCAGTCTGGCTTGGTGGTTAGCTTCTTCAAAATCAAGCTTCGCTTGCCGGTAACAGCAGAGAATCCCCTCCTGGATCTAGATCCTTGCTGGCTAATATTGGTTTTGTGCGCGCAGCAAACTGTGAGTAGCATTTTTGAGTTACTTGTATAGATTTCTGAGCTGGGATGTCTGTCCTGAAAATAGTTTAGGTCAGAGGCTGTATAAAATGTTCAATGCGCTCGTTAGCATTTAGTTAGCATTCTCTATGGGATTTTACATGCACTTTATAGCATTGCTAACCTTCGGATTACAAAGGCTCAGTGGGGTTTGAAAATAGTGCCCCTTGTGTTCAGTGCCGGTATTACTGAATACCCTGGTATGGCACAAGGTCGGTGGGAAGGTATGACAATCTGGATACCGCCCAAGCCTACCTAACATTTGCAGCTAGCTGTTGGATGGACTTTTAGTGTCAGAGACTCTTTAAACAGCACATCTGTTTTCAGGGAGACAGACAGACGTCTGTAAAGTTCTTGTCCTCCTCCCAAGACAAAGAGAAACCGGAGGACCACAGCATGACTAACGCTCCCCAGCCAAGTGGAAACGATAAGACTTAGGCTGCCTCCCAAATGACACTCTTATCCATATATAGTGCTCTACTTTTGACCAGGGCCCATAGGAAATAGGGTACCATTTGGGATGCGGGCAGGGTCAGACTCAAGGCATGACAACAGAACTGGACTGAAATAGATGGATGGATAGATAAACCATACCTCAGCAACTGTTCGGGTCCAGAGATGGAACAGATGAATCAATCAAAATGTACTATTCATTCACTAGCTAGCCAAATGACTGACACTGTAATAGGAACACATTGAAATTATGAATTTCAACCACCACTCGATATCTTGGACGGAGGAGACTTCAGATTGCTTACAGGTCAAAACACATGAAACTCTTGGGTTAGTTGGTGAACCATAGAGATTAAAGATGCAGTCCGGGATCTTAAGCACAACAAATTTGTAAGATATTGTCTGAATTGGATTCGTAACATATCATACGAATTGCAATTGTATATTTATTTTTTTGAACGTTCTGGAGCATCACTTTAACAATGCTAGTCATACAGTCTCCCGAGTGGCGCAGTGCCACTAGAGATCCTGGTTCGAATCCAGGCTCTGTGGTAGCCGGCCGCGACCGGGAGACCCATGGGGCGGCGCACAATTGGCCCAGCGTCGTCCAGGGTAGGGGAGGGAATGGCCGGCAGGGATGTAGCTCAATTGGTAGAGCATGCCGTTTGCAATGCCAGGGTTGTGGGTTCGATTCCCACAGGGGGCCAGTATAAAAAAAATAATAATAATGTATGCACTCACTAACTGTAAGTTGCTCTGGATAAGAGTGTCTGCTAAACGACGTAAATGTAAAAACCGGAGGACCCCCGTGTAATGTAGAAACCGGAGGACCCCCGTGTAATGTAGAAACCGGAGGACCCCCGTGTAATGTAGAAACCGGAGGACCCCCGTGTAATGTAGAAACCGGAGGACCCCCGTGTAATGTAGAAACCGGAGGACCCCCGTGTAATGTAGAAACCGGAGGACCCCCGTGTAATGTAGAAACCGGAGGACCCCCGTGTAATGTATACAAGAGATGACCACGATGACAACACCAAAACTGGTGCTGACGAAAAACCAAGCGTGTGTGTGCGTACGTGAGAGCAACAGGATGTGTGCATCTGTCTCTGTGTATAAACACGCTCCTCTCACCTCTGACAAACACATACAGAGTAACAGCCGTGGTCCCGTCGATGACAGCCTTGATGTCCCTGTAGTAACAGCGGTAGGATCCCGTATCATTCCCTTTAGCTCCAGTGAGTACCAGGGTCTTGCAATACGGCCTTCCAGGCTCCCCTTGACACTCCAGGATCCGGACCGCTCTTCTCTGGACAGGGACAGAATCAGGGGTTACAGCCCCATCCCTGGCCACGGGGTGGTCTCCCCCGACTCCAGCCCCAGCCCCAGGGGTACCAACAGGGGCTACAGCCCTAGTGTCGGCCTCTCCCCCTGGGGCTCTGCTGGGCCTGGGGCCGGCCTGACGGTCAGTCAGCTCCTCTCCCCCTGGGGCTCTGCTGGGTCTGGGGCCGGCCTGACGGTCAGTCAGCTCCTCTCCCACCAGGGTTCTCTCAGGCCACACCCAGGACAGAGTACGCTGACCCCTGGAGGTCAGAGGTTAGGGATTAGAGGTCAGAGGAAAGGTCAAGTGAGAGGTCACAGATGGGTCAATTATGTTTTTAACCAATCAGAACAGGTTAGGACTTTGCAAATGTCAGGTGTGTGATGTTAGCGACTGAGACAGATTGTGAAAGAGTGTGTGTGTGTGTGCGCTCGTGTGTGCGTGTGTGCGTGTGTGTGTGTGTTTCTCCCTTTCTTATTCTTCACCCCCATCCCCAAACCTCCTTGGTGCTTTGTAAAATAAATTCAGTTAGGGGAAAATATTACACCTCGGGGCTTTATGAACGAGATGGAATCATTATATCTCCGTCCCAAATGAAATATTACACCTCAGGGCTTTATGAACGAGATGGAATAATTATTCCTGCTATTTTCAATGGCGTTAAAGCAGTGTTTCCCAAACTCGGTCCTCGGGACCCCAAGTGGTGCACATTTTGGTTTTTGCCCTAACACTACACAGCTGATTCAAATGATCAAATCAAAGCTTGATGATTAGCTAATTATCAAATCAAAGCTTGATCATTAGCTAATTATCAAATCAAAGCTTGATCATTAGTTGATTATTTGATTCTGCTGTGTAGTGCTAGGGTAAAAACCAAAATGTGCACCCCTTGTGGCCACGAAACCCAGCGTTAAGGTTTAACAAAAATTCGGGAGAAAGGACCAGACTTGAATGTAACGCTTAACTAGTTTCCTTGAACACAACTCCATAGCAACTCAACAAGCACCAGCTGCTAACCGTTGTCAATCAGCCTCAATTACTTTATGCAACGCTTAACTAGTTGCCTTGAACACAACTCCATAGCAACTCAACAAGCACCAGCTGCTAACTGCTAACCAGCCTCAACACCTGTTCTCACTCTCCTTAATCACCACTACCACCTTACTTAAACCGAACCAAACAGCCATTCTTCTTCACTGTTTTGTGACAAGCCTGGATTTAAGTCTACTCAAAGTTTACTCAGTTACTTAAAGGAAAATTCCACCCAAAAACTGTCTTCTGGTATTTACTTCATTAGTCCGTTGTTGATATAGTCCCAAAATGTTTTTGCTTGTCAGCAAGATGCATTTTGCATCATACGGGGATGATTTCTGTATTTTTAAAGTTACACATCTTGAAAACTTGATTGCTGACAAGCAAAACATTTTCTGACTTCTCCTTGCAGTACACCACGATCAACCATGCCATCACTCTCATTAAACTTGCTGGCCGTGGAGCCTGGCTTGCGAAGGCCGGCAGCATCTCCTCCTTCAAGGTGCTGCCCCTCCATCCCGACACCTGGCATCTCGTCGAAGTCTGCTGTGAGGGGCGGTACTACTCCTCTGTCCACTTCACTTTTGGACGCAAGAGGAGCCCTCGAATATTAGACACCTTAGCCCGAGGCCCTCTGTTGGATCTAGCTGAATGTCGACAGGCTTCCTTATGTTCTCCATTTCCTCACTAGTAGTGCCCCTCCATCCCCTCCCGCCCTGGGCGTCTCCACCTTCAGACACCTTGAGGAGAAGACAGAAGGCTCTTCCACTCGCCTCAAATTCCTCGGCATCATACTGGACACAGTCTCCTTTCAGGCTTCCCCAGGCCTCTCGAAAAAAACTTCAGCGCATTTCCCTCCTGTCTGCGTTCACTGCTGGAGTTATTCCATCAGGATCATCCCTCAAGGCCGCTCCTTCCTTGCTCCATGACCTTCGACCCTTCCTGCCTCTTGGAGCTCAGGCTTTGGAATCTGCTCCTCATTAGAACGGTATCACCTGCCTTTTCTCTCCAATGACTTCGTCACCATGTCTGCCTTCGTCACCATGTCTGCCTTCGTCACCATGTCTGCCTTCGTCACCATGTCTGCCTTCGTCACCATGTCTGCCTTCGTCACCATGTCTGCCTTCGTCACCATGCCAGTTCATCCCACTCCATGCGGACATCCTCCATCCAACTTCTTTCTCAAGTTGCTTACTGGGTCTTCATGTTCCTCCTCCTTTCCCCGGTAAGTCTCCCTTCTCCTTAAGGGCCTCCAACGCACCGACACCGACCACCCCCCTCACCCATCACACTCGACATCCTGTCTGCCTGCATCCATTCGCTGTGGTATTGTTGCAGCCCCATCGCAGTCTCTTCTACACTAGATCAATGTTTATTTTGGCATTTTTGGGGATTCCTGTGATGTTCAGCGTTTACGTCCTCAGCTGTTATCTGCAACCCTTCTCGTCATCCCAGCGTGTCAGACGTCACCGTCCTCGACAAAGATACCCTCATTCACCATCAAACACAGCAAAACCAATCAGTTTGGCAGAACCACACCAGTCTACCTGTTCCGGCTACAATATACCCACCACCCACTTACGAACCCTTCACCAACTTCCTGCAGCTCAGACAATCTCAACATGCCTCTCCACCAACACCAATGTATTGGTGGATTAGACAG